>NC_047138.1:22491054-22662988 GCF_009829125.3 Periophthalmus magnuspinnatus | reverse complement strand
CTAAAGAACTGGAAGGTGAGCTTGTTCTCAAAGATGTGTTTTTAATTCATGTAGAAGCTGATTCAGACAGGTCAGAGTTAGAGTTTAACTCAACACTTTGTGGTGTTTAATTCAATTGACTGTATTTTTGTGAAATTGCAACAACACGGGGGTTGTTACAGAGTTGTCTTACAGTCCTGGTTGTGTCAGTCCATGTGTGTCCCACCTCTGTGGACTGCACTGCTGCATTGATCAGAGTTTAGAGAATATGTAGATATATATTTGAACATCTGAATACAGGTTTAATCAATGAAGTATAGCACAAAAGATGTATGTAAAATGTTAGTAAACACATGTAGCATATATATTTGGCAGTAGTACTTGTACTTCAGTGCGTTTTAGCCAAGTAATTTTTTCAGGAGTACAATTCTGTAGTACCTTTCCATCATTGTGACTTACCTGTAATCATTTCAAATGTTAAATATTCTACAGTTTCAGTGAAGAGTGTTGTGGTTTCTCTTGTGTCATTGGCAGATATTTATAAGGAGTGGTCATAAAAAAAAACAAAAACATGTCTTTGAAAACAAGCAGAGGAAGCAAGTGTGGTGAAATTATCTGTGCTATAAACTCAACCAAAATTAAAACGCGCATGTATTGAATTTTTGTTTTGCGGGTGAAAAATGATGTACTGCGGAATTAAAGAAAAGTACATTTGTCAGAGGAATTACATTTGATGCAAAGGACCAAGGTATTAGAATGAGAAGATATCTGTGTATTCATGAAGAATACAGTATAACATTAGTCATAAGAACAAGCTACTTTGTTCTTATATGTATTTTCTTCTATGGTAGTCTGAGGTTTTCTGTTTTTTTAATAGTTGCATTTGATACATTTGTGATGATGTCTGTACAGTGCAAAACAGAAGTGTTGACATTAAAATGTCTGGTCAATGAGAATGACTTGGGGTTGGGGGGTAGAGTTGTGATAGGGCTATTTGACTTGCACTATTCATATGTAATCAGAGTCATTACAGCTGAGAGTTTGGGCCCAACAGCCATCAGCAGAGAATACAATAACACATTAGTCTTGTTTCCATGTGAATACAGGTCAAGAAGTATGTAGCAAGCTCATCCCCAAAGATGCTGAAACTGAATTTGATTTCAGTACTTACATTAGAGTCTATTCCTAATTACAGTTTTGTAATTTACTGTAACTTTGTGGTTACTATTTAATCAGTTTATTAAAGGTAAGGTAACATAAAGTTGCATTATGTGGAACGGTGGTGTTCATGTAAACCTGATTCTATTATTTTATGTGTAGTATATAGTATGTCCATTTTATATCATTATTTATGAACATTGATATTGTGAGAGCAGTAGTGTTTGAACAGCGATAAACACTGTCTTTGTAGCAGGAGGAGTTCAGAAATGAAGGGCAAACATGTGTATCTTGCTTAAATATGTTGGTGTTGTCATGGTGTTTATCTTAATAATATTAGTTATTATAAGTTTGGATTTCTGTTGTTTTATAAGCTTATGAGACAAGCATTTGTTCTTTTGAAAGGGCAGTTTTTCAGGATGATATTAATAACATTAATGTTTGTAAGGATAATGAACATATTATGATTATACTATGAATGTTGGCACCTTATTTAGAGTTCAGCTCAGTTTTTGAAACATAACTATCAACATGTATTGTACATGTGGCTACGAAGTTGTTGTAGTTTGCCAGAAGAAAATAGAAGAAAAATAAATAAGACAAAGGTGGAAATTTGCACCTAAAGGCTGCAAATATCTGGAAAAAAATATCTGAAAAAATGGGGCTGGGGGAAGGGGCTGGGTTATCTGCAAGGGGTGTGGCCACACCTGGGAAGACCAGGTTAAAAGTCAGACATTCGAAAGAGCTCGTGTCTTTGATTGGCAAGCCATTCAGAAGACTCCCATTCTGCGAGGAAGTTTACTTTTTCTCAGTTTGGATACTTTCCCACTCTACGAGGAAGATTACTTTCTTTTAGTGTGGACCATTCACTTTTACTTTTTACTTTGATATTTTTGCGACGACTACTATCAAGTCACAGCTTCTTTTGACTGCATCAAGGTATGTGTACTACTTTGAATTATATACAGTTATAATGTCTGTTTTTATGTCTAAACTGTGTTACCTTTTTAATGGTCTACTATTATTACTGTCAGTCTACTTTAATACTTGAAAAGGAACCATAGTTATGTTTTTGGGAAAGTGCATCTGATCTCATCAGAGCCAAATAAACAACATGATGTTTCTTGGACAAATTACTAACCTCCTAGGTGTTTAGAGTTTGTCTTGACATTATAATGTTGATTACGTACTAATTTTGTATTTTCAACCATTTAAAATGTTTTATTTTTGTTTGTTGTTTCAGGTGTTTTGAACAGGTGCTGTTCAGGTGTTCTGTTCTAAGCACTGCCAGAGTTTCGTGATGTCTCCTATGTTTGGTATGGCTTTATTTTGTATTATATTATTACTGGTTGTGTTGTGTATGTGAGCAGTTTAATTACAAGTTGTAGAGATGAAATTAAGAATACAATGTTTTTGTATCTTTACAGTGGGGATTGGGACTGGTTGGCGTCCTGCCGTGCGCCACTGGACACGCTCCTCTTTCACCGGGAAACAGCTGAGAGTCTGCATCCCACCTGAATCCCCCAACAAGGAGGTATGTCCAATTTATTTTAAAAGTTTATAGTGTGTAGACACAGTGATGTGACATTTTTAAGAGGTTATTTTAGTCTGTCAGCCAGGTGTGTAAATGCAGTGCTGCCAGCCTATGCATATTAATTGTGGACATTAACCATGGCTCAACAGCCACCATCATCTCCATTAACATATGAACTGGCATCAGCTGAGTTGCAAAATGTTGTTTTGGGAGTTGTTAAAAAAGAAAACATGGTTGTATTTCACACTGTAGCAGCAGATGCAAACACATTGTACATTTACTGGTGTAAAAGTAATCATGGATAGATTATTAGTAAACTGTTAACTAAAATTAAAAAGAAATTGGGTTAATATTACACACTTCAGTGTTTAATAAATGCTGTTCTTGTTTTCCAGTTGGTCTTGGTTATCGGGGATTCACATCTCAGATCCTTCGTGGAGAGAGATGTGGACATCAGAGCAGATGGCCCATACTCCTTTGGGTACATTTGCTCCCCTGGTGCTACAGCTGACACCCTGGAGACTGACGTACGCCATTGCACTATTGACCAACGTGTGTCAAAATGTGTGGTGCTGGCTACGGGCAACGACTCTTCCACCAGGGGCCAGACAGTGGAGCGGGCACAGAAGAACTTCCAGAGTCTTCTGTCTACAGTAAAACGTCTTTGCCCAAAGGTATGCACTCCCAACAGTGTCACATTTGTTACCATCAAAACACACTGTCACCTCAAATAGTTTGTGAGCTAAATTTTTGTATTTTTTTAGACATGTGTGCTGGACTTCCCGGCTCGTCATGTGGTCAGTGTGGCCAAGCAGAACCAGTTTCGCGAAGCATACCAGGCAGCAGCAGAGGCAGAAGGTAAGACAAAGTACATATGCTTGATTAAAAGTCAAATAGGGTATAGAGATATATAGAGTATATATAGAGAAGAGTATATATAGAGAAGAGTATATTTGAAATTGTATTATGTGTTTTTGTAGGGCTGCAGTATGTCTTCTGTGTGGACAGCTTCCCTATGAAGAACTTGCGTCTCTGGGCTAAGGATGGTGTAAGTAATACAAATACTGTTTGTGTGTTGACATAATGTATGTGTGACAGAGCAGTGTAATAATTCATGTTATTGTCTTTATGCAGATCCACCTCAGTGTACCTGAAGGCATGCGAGTCTTGTCTGACTTGATCTGTAAGGCCATCAGGGAGCTGTCTGAGAGCACCGTGGATTCTGCCCACCCAAGCCCGAAGACACCTGCCGCCCCGTGTGTGAAGCCCCTGGCGAAGACCCCAGATGTGGTTGTGACCTGTCCCACATCCAGAGCAGTCCGAGTCCCATCTACCACTCCACAGACGGACTCTGAGGGCTGGGAATTTGGAAAGGTAGAGAAAGTGTACAATAGAAAATATATGGTCTGTTATATGTGCCGTGGCCAAATTTCTTATGTGAAAGTGCTAACTGACTTTATGTTTTCAGAAGAGTCTACAGTCGACTGCCACCAGCACAAGAAATGTTTCCCTGCGACAGGTTAGTAAATGTTAACATTATTTTTCAATTCATCAATCAATGTTAGGTCTAAAAATCCTCACTGAAACCATATTTTTCAGGTCACCGGTCTGTGTGCTATTCCCGTGTCTGCTGGCCGCTTTGCTGTTTTGTCTGCACCGCAGAAGCCACCTGCAACCTCAAAGAACCCAACTACCCTGGCAACGAAGAAGGTAAAACAAATGGGCAAATGTATTGATTTGTGAATGTAAAACATAAAACTGTTGTTTAAATATAGTTTTTGTTTGTTGATCTAAAACATAAATGTGTTATTTCAATATAGGTGAGTCAAGCAAGGACTGCCGTGCCAAGTAGAAGTCAGCCAAAGAGACAGGTATATCACAAGATCATGGTTATATGTGCTGTTGAAAATGAAATTGAAAACTGTTTGACAATAACTACCAATATCTATGTTTTTAGATGAAGCATGCAGCCAGAGTTGGGGAAGCAGCGAGCTCAACATCAAGCTGGCAACCTCGAGTTCTGCTGAAAAAGGTTTGATAAAAATATTTACTTTATATTTGGATAGAAAATACATAATACAAGATTGGATTTGTCTAATTGGTATTTGGTTCTTTTTTAGCTGGAGACGACTGTGGCAGAGGCGCCAGTCAGACCTGCTATCAACACAGCACCGACTGAAGATCAGCAGGTATATATCATTTCAAAACATGTCTGTGGGTGGGGTGTCTGGATATATCTAAATCTGAAATCTTCTGTTTTAGGTGCAGACTGATGCTGTGACAGTGACACTACGTCCATCTACCTGCACAGAGCCTGAAGTGGTCGTGGAAGTGGTATGTTCAGGCAGAATGTTTTATATCGAAGCAAGTATTATTTGATTAAGTCATGTTCATAACAATATCTATTCTGTGTGCAGGTGAAGCCTGATGTGAAGAGACCCAGGAGGACCTCCAGTCCTGTTCACAGAGAAGCAGATGTGCAGGTGTGTTAATAAAGTGCTAATACTATAAAATGGCATGCAAAATAATAGTGATTAATCTGTATGTGTAAGCTGTGTTTCTGAGTGTGAATGCTAGTGCTGCTGAGTGTGTATGAGTTTTAATAGAAACTATTTCTAATTAAATAGTAAATTGGTAAATTGGGTCATTTCAAAACTATGGGGGGGGGGGTGGTATCAGTGGAAGTATTATGTGATTACACCATAGACATAACAATATCTATTGTGTGTGTGCAGGAGGAGCCTGATGTGAAGAGACCCAGGAGGACCTCCAGTCCTGTTCACAGAGAAGCAGATATGCAGGTGTGTTAATAAAGTGCTAATAATAAAAGAAAATAACATGCTATAACATAACATAATAGTGATTAAACATTGTGGTATTTAATCTTTATGCACGCTGTGTTTCTGAGTGTGAATGCTACATGTGTGCTGCTGAGCGTGTATGTTTATGTCTATGCGTGTATGTGTATGTATGAGCGTCTTTTTAATAGGAAACTGTTTCAAATTAAATGGTAATAACATTGTTGTCTTTTTTGTTTCTTAGGTACCAATGAAGAAGGTCTGCTGTGGAAAGCAAGTCCCTGTCGTCAGACTGCAGTGGCCGTCACCCGAAGAGTGCAAAGCAAAAGTGGCCAAGAAGGATTCCTGCCATGAAAAACAAGCGTCTGTTCAACTACAGCCTCTGCAGCATGAAGACAGCAAAGCTCCTCAGTTTGACAATATTGTTGGGTCATTTCATCAAGGACACACAATATTTCATCCACAAAGTAGAGGAAAGCAGTGCACGGCCATTGCTTTGGCTGCAATTGTTCAACACACACACCTGCGGGAGGTGCATGAATGGTCTCAGAAAGATCTAAACATGACTTTATTGGAAGGTGATCGTCTGTACATAAGAAAGAAGCATCGTATTCCTGAGGATCAGTCTTATTTGGGAGCTTTTGACTTTAAAAACGAGGAGAAGCTGTTTGGCAAGACGTTTTGTTTGAAAATGGTCACTGTTATTGGACGTCTGCTTTCAGTCACCAACCCTGAGAAAAAACTATGTTTTGTTACTTTGAAGACAGCTCTGGAAGAACATCTTGCTACTGACAACGCTTGTCTCTTCACCATGTCAGCCACTACATATGCTATTATAGCTAAAAATGGCATGTATGCTATTGTGGACTCTCATGCACGCAGTAAATCTGGGATGGTAGATGGCAATGGTTCAAGTGTTGTTCTGTTTTTCAAGCGCATCAGTGAAGTTTATGACCACATAATCCAACTTGCAGCAGGATTCACTGAGCCAAATGTTCAGTTTGAGCTCAATAGCGTGGCAGTGACTTTGAAAGACTGTGACTGTGATGGTGTGACTGCTGAGCCTACTCTGGGCTGTCCTGAACGTCATGCTGTGACTGAACTTAAAAGTAACCCCAATTCCTGTGTTACTGAAAGTACTGCTGCAACTGACACGGCTGATTTGAATGCTTCTGATCCTGGGTTCAAGATAAAGAAAAATTTACCAGAAATAGGACACAAATGTGGCAGAACACAAATGAAATCTCCATTGCACAAAAAGCGATCCAGGGTTGACACAGAGTTAAAAAGTGGATCTCCAATTGTCAAGAAAGCCAAACTGCATGATGCAAATGACATTACAATCGTTGGTCATGAGGAAAATGCTTTGCAGTTTAATCCTCTTTCTGAAAAAGTATGCAAGGCAATTTGCAAATTTCTTAATGTTGAATTTGAAAATTGCAATGTTAAAGAGTCCTTATGCGCTGGGGATGCTGGAGTGCCATGTCATAATGAGAAGATTGTTGCCGATGGTAACTGTTTTTTCCGTGCCATTTCTCAAGCCATAAGTGGGACACAGAAACACCATAGAAGAATCAGACTGAATGCAGTGAAGCACTTAAAAAAGAATCCTGAAAAATATCACTGCCTTTTGAATCAAGAACATCAGCATTTGACTGTGGCAGAGTACATCAAACTGCAAAAGATGTCTTATGTAAACACCTGGGCAACACAAGCTGAAATTCAAGCCACAGCTGATTGCATTGGAGTTGATATTTATACCTTCTATCAAGGCAAATGGTTAAGATTTAAAAACAGTGAAAAACAACAGTCTGCTGAAGGCATCTACCTACAGAATCATGGAGCTCATTATGAACATGTTGTTTGTGTCAAGCAAGGCCAACAAAATGACTGTTATAAACTGTGTACGTTTGGTGAGCCCCAGGGACACATCACAAGATCAGCACATGCAACGAGTGTCTTCAGTTCAATTCCTCTTGATGAAAATACTATTGACAGATCACATGATAATAAAACCACAATTTTGTCAAAGTACTTAAGGAAAAAGAAGGCACAGAAAAACAGAGAATGCAAAATGGTGAAATATCACAAAGAGGAGGAATATCGATTGAAAGCAATAGAAAGCGGTGTGGAGAAATACCAAACAAACCTGGAATATAAAGAGAAATTGAAAGTACACAGTTCCAAAAAATACAAAATGGACATGGAACATCAAGAGAAATTGAAAGGATACAGCAAAGAAAAATACAAAAGCAACCTGGAACATCAAGAGAAAGTGAAAACATACAGCAAGCAAAAATACACAACTGTCCTGGAACATCAAGAGAAAGTGAAAACATACAGCAAGGAAAAATACACAACAGACCTGGAACATCAAGAGAAAGTGAAAGAATACAGCAAGCAAAAATACACAACTGTCCTGGAACATCAAGAGAAAGTGAAAGAATACAGCAAGCAAAAATACACAACTGTCCTGGAACATCAAGAGAAAGTGAAAGAATACAGCAAGCAAAAATACACAACAGACCTGGAACATCAAGAGAAAGTGAAAGCATATAGTTGTGAGAAATACAGAAAAGATTTGATACACCAAAATAAAGTCAAATGTGAAAGTGTCAAAAATTATAAAGCAAATCCTGATCTTCGACAAAAATTAAAAGCACTAAATAAAGCCAAATACCACAAAGACAGTGCTTTTAGACATAAAGTCCTGGCTAAAAAACGATTCAACAGAAATCAAGATAAAGTACTAACTGATCAGATTAATTCTGTAATGAATGAGTTTTTAAAGAAATCAAATGATGGACCTGAATTTGTTTGCTGTGTATGTTTCCGATCCATGTTTAAAGCAGCAGTAGTTCCATACAAACAAAAGAACTACAAAAACAAAGCAGCTCAATTAACGGCGGAAACATGTGTCTCGGATGAGTATTTGCATGAATGTACCTCTGACTGCAATAAACCATGTCCATTACAAGAATCAAGAGGAGAGCTTTGGATGTGCAAGGTCTGTCATTCAAAGATCCGAAGAGGTGTAACCCCAGCAGAATGGTGGGGAAACAATTTACAACTGGATTCAATTCCTCTTGAGTTATCTTGTTTGAATCATCTGGAAAAACACCTGATTTCTTTAAACATTCCATTTATGAAAGTATTGGCTTTACCAAAGGGTGGTCAAAATGGATGCCACGGACCAATTTTTTGCATCCCTTCTTCAGTAAATCATACTTGTTCTGTTTTGCCTCGGTCAAATCTAGAAGGTTGTCTGTTACGTGTTAAATTAAAGCGCAAGCTATCTTACAAAGGACATTATGAATATCACTTTGTTGACACAAATCACCTGAAAGAAGCACTTAAATATTTAAAGGAAAACAATCAATATTATCAAGACATAGAAATAAATGAAGAATGGGTGAATGAGTTTGCTAAGGAAGAAGAAAACCAAGCACAAGACGACTCTAATGATAACGCACAAAAAAACAGTTCCCCTGAGGATGCACAAGACAAAACTCAACATGAAGAAGAAATACATACAGAAGAAGTCTCAAACAATAATTCAAAACAACCTGAGTCTCCTGATGAAGAAGATGAAACTCTACATGACCGGCAAAACCACTGTATTTATCAAGATTCTTGTTCCATGCCTGTTGATCTTGGTCAAGAAACTCTTGATCAGGGTTTTGAAGATATAATTAATCTGGCACCTGCTGAAGGAAACAATCCTGTGCGTATTTTGTCAGATAAAGATAATGAAGCAAAATCCTTTCCATATCTTTTTCCATTAGGGAACAATACTTATCATACGCCCAGACAGCACTACTTGACATTGGCACGATATTTTAATAACAGAATATTGCACGCTGATGGAAGGTTTGCAAAGTGCGTTGAATACATTTTTTTTGCACAATACATGTCAGAAGTTCAGCAAGTCATTCAGCAAGTGTCAATAGCATCACGCAAAGGACACACAAATCCTGCAGGCCAAAAAGACAATGCTCCAGAAAACACTGAGTCTTTGCAAGACATCATTAAGACTGATGAAGGATATCGTTTTCTAAGGCCTATAAGAGGTACTCCAAGCTTTTGGCAAGGTGCACAAAAGGATTTACTTGCCATGGTGCGGAATCTGGGAAAACCCACTTTCTTTTGCAGTTTTTCATCTGCAGACTTGCGCTGGGGAGGGCTTTTAAATTCAATTTTGAAGCAAGAGGGGAGAACTGAAACTTCTGAGAGTTTGGAGTATGCTGAAAGGTGTGAACTGTTGCGTAATCGCCCTGTCACTGCAGCACGCATGTTTGACTACAGGTGGCATCTCTTGTTGAATTACGTGTTACTATCTTCATTGAATCCAATAGGAAAGATTAAAGATTACTTTTATCGAGTAGAATTTCAACAACGTGGATCACCCCATGTACACGCTTTATTTTGGATTGAGGATGCTCCTGAGATTGGAAAAAACACAGATGAAGAAGTGGTGAAATTCATCGACAAGTACATAACATGTGAAATACCGACACAAGATCAGCAATTAGCTGAAACTGTTACCTCCGTACAGCAACATTCTCAACGGCATTCGAAAACCTGTAAGAAAAAGAATACAGCCTGCCGGTTCAATTTCCCACGCCCTGTATCTGAACGTACTTTCATCACCAAAAAACAGAAAATACCAAAGTGCCCAAAGTGCCAGGGTGACACTGCAACAAACAGCCAAGAACAAAAAAAAGACACTGTTGAATGCATATGCTCTCAAAATGAACAGAACTTTATGAAAGAAGAGGATGCAATGAAAATACTGACAACTGTTAAAAAAGCACTTCTGGATAAAGACAATCCCATTACGAGTATCCAGCAACTGTTTCAAAATGTTGGCATTACGCAGGAAGTATGGGAGAAAGCACTTAAATGTGTTGAAAAACGCATGCAAATTGTCCTGCAAAGAGATGTCAATGAAATCTGGATTAATCCATATAATCCACTTTTGTTGAAATGTTGGAACGCTAACATGGACATCCAATATGTGGTTGATGTATATGCTTGTATCGTTTATATTATCAGCTATATGTCCAAATCTGAGAGAGAGATGGGGCTGTTGTTGAAACAAACACATCAAGAGGCCACAAAACAGGGAAACGCTGATGCCAAAGAAGCAATGAAGAAGATTGGTCAAGCCTACCTCCATAACCGTGATGTGTCTGCACAAGAAGCTGTGTACAGAATCAGTCAAATGCACCTCAAAGAATGTTCAAGGAAAGTTGTGTTTATCCCCACAGGTGACACAATTTTCAAACTCACCAAACCACTAAATGAACTGAAAAAGTCAGGAAACAATGACATTTGGATGACTGGATTTGTGGATCGATATAAGAACAGACCACAGAATGACACTTTTGATGATATGTGCATAGCCACATTTGCTTCAGAGTATCGTGTGTTAAGTACATCAGAAAAGAAATCCAAAAATGTGATTAAGTTACAGAATTCATGTGGCTATATTTCAAAGCGATTCAGAACCAAACCTGCTGTTGTGCGCTATGCACGGTTTTCAGAAACAAAGAATCCTGAGCTATATTACAAAAGCCTGTTACAGCTGTTTTTTCCTTATCGTCATGATAACGACCTCAAACCTTCATCATTTCATTCTTTTGAACAGTTCTACAAAGAGGGCACAGTGCAGCTTGGCAACCAGACCGTTTCAGTGATGTCAATTGTGAACTCAAACAGATCTCACTATGACATTGAAACTGAAGATTTGGAAGAGATAAAAAATAACCTGGACTCTAATGAAATATTAGAGGATGCTTGGGCCATGCTTTGTCCTGAGCAAGAAGCAGAACGTTTGGAAGCCACTGATGAACTTGCACAGAGTAAACTGGATGATGAAGACCCCTTGCCCCATATTCCTGATTTAGGGATAGCTAACAAAGAAACTGCTCATTTAGAAAAACAACACAATGCGATGACTCGAGCTGAAGGTTTGGATTTAATTCGATCTTTAAATGACATCCAGCTGTCTATTTTTTTCAAAATACAAAAGTGGTGCGTACAAAAAGTCAATGGAAATGATCCAGAACCTTTACATGTGTTCATTACTGGTGGCGCTGGCACAGGGAAAAGCCACTTGATTCGGGCCATTCAGTACGAAGCCAATCGTCTATTTGCTCCAATGCGACGCCACCCAGACAACATGAGTGTTTTAATAACAGCACCCACTGGTATGGCAGCATACAACCTAAATGCATCTACAATTCACAGTGCATTTAGCATTGGAACAGATGTGACACTTCCCTACATACCATTAGGTGAAGAAAAACTCAATTCTCTCCGTGCCAAATATATTGACGTGAAGTTAGTAATCATTGATGAAATATCAATGGTTTCTCATAAACTGCTCACATATATACATGGACGGCTGAGGCAAATCAAGCAAAGAGGTGATGTTTCCCCTTTTGGAAATGTCAGCCTTATAGCAGTTGGTGATTTTTATCAGTTACCACCAGTTATGGCAAAAGGCTTGTACACTGACAATCTACCTCTGAACTTTTGGTCAAGTTTCAAAATGGCTGAACTGAAAACAATTGTCAGACAGAAGGATACCACATTTGCAGAATTACTGAACAGATTAAGAACACGATCGAAAGGGACACCCATGCTTCATGAAGACATCCACATTCTACAAAGTCGTGAAACTGGAGAGGAGTCTTCTGCTCTACATATTTTCCCAACAAATTCACAGGTAAATGAACATAACTTTAACCAGCTCCAAGCCACTTGTCCTGACTATCAAACAATAGATGCACAGGACTATCACTACAACAGGAAAACTGGAAAAATGGAAACCAAAGTCACACCTCACAGTAAAGACAACCTCACCAGTCTGCAGAAACAGCTATTTTTGGGTGTTCCTGCTAGAGTAATGCTGTGTAAAAACATTGATGTGGAAGATGGATTAGTCAATGGAGTCTGTGGAACTGTAACACATATTAGTGAAACGGAAAGAAATGGACTTCCTGAAGCTGTGTATGTTCAGTTTGATGACATCAATGTTGGTACACAGAGACGAAAGAAGTACCCATCCACTGCACCTGCTTTAATAAACTCCACACGGATACAGCCAGAGGAGGAAAGGGCTAACAGCAAAGGGGGGAAACGTCGTCAGTTTCCTCTTGCACTTGCCTGGGCTGTTACAATCCACAAAGTACAAGGCCTGACTGTTGACAATGCTGTGGTGTCGCTAAAGCAAGTGTTTGCCTCAGGACAATCTTATGTGGCTTTAAGTCGTGTAAGAAGTCTAGATGGCCTTATTATCCAGGACTTTGATGAAAAGGCTATTTATTGTAATGATGAGGTAAAACATGCCTTGGAAGCTATGCCACGCTTCTTGGACGACAATGTGTCACAAGCCAAACAGTCAGCTGATGTGTTAACCTTGTTTTTGATGAATGTTCAGGGTTTAGTAAAACATGTACCTGATTTGGTGTCATCCACGCAGCATTTACAGCCTGACTGTATAGCTGTGACAGAAACATGGTTAACATGTCAGTCTGCACTTCATAGTGTTGACATAGACGGTTACAGTTTTCACAGCCGTCCACGAAGTCTGGCATATGAACACAGCAAGCATCCGGCTCTTACTACACTCAAAAGTCAACATCATGGGGGAGTGGGCATGTATTGCTCCAACAACACTAACTATCACTTTCCTGATGCACCCCAATTTAATTTGGAGTGCTTAATTTACAAAAATGTAAATCATCAGGTTTTAGTTGCAGTTGTGTATCGACCACCAACATATCCCATGTCTGTGTTCAAGCAGAACTTGAAAAATCTGCTAACTTGGCTACAGGCACAAAGTCAGTCAGTTGTGATTATGGGAGATTTCAATGATGACATATTGAAATCATCATCACTCTGCAATTTCATGAGCAGTTATGGATATGTTCAGAATGTCACATCTCCAACTACAGAACGAGGCACTTTGATTGATCATGTCTATGTCAAATCTCAACAATATGAGATTTCATCAGAAGTTGTTCCAACATATTTCAGTGATCATCAGGGCATAGTCTGCTCTCTTAAGCTGAAGTCTGTGTAGATTTTTTTTTTCTAACTCAACTGTTTTTGTTTTTTGTTCCTATGAATTCAAACTGTATTTTCTACTTATTGTGAATGTGTTTATGTAAAAGTCTGTAAGTAATATTTGTTCTGTCAATATTTTTATTTATACAAAATAAAATCTCTGTACATAAATCCATCCAATTCTAACATTTTTTTAAATATTTTAAGGTGACATGCACTGATGCATTTACACTTGACAATATGTTATTATGTTTAGTTTGAATAAATGTTGTGTTTAGAAGTTGTTCTACCTTATTTTAGTGATTGTCAAGGCATAGTGTGCTTTCTTAAAAAAAATATTTATGTAATAATATATTTATTTTTATTTATTTTATTTTTTTTAACTGTGAAATTCGACATTGTATCTAGCCAATTGTTTTTTGCAAGTTGTACATATTGCTAGCTAATATACATAGATTTTTATGTCAACAAACAAAATGGGTGTACTGCTTTTGTAAGAATGTCACATTACATATATTGTAATTGTTAAGGTATTAATATATATCTAAATAAATAGCAAAAAAAAAAATCTCTAGTGCTTTTCTCAGCATCTTTTATTATGTTATGTACAAATTAAAGGCTTTCTTGAAATATTTATTGGAATATCCTCATTAGCAAACACTTTTTGGCATTTTAATTTTAATTTCTGACATATGTAATAGTCAATGGTATTTTTTTCCATTTCATTCGATTTTTTCCCATTACCATGGCAACATACTTGCAAATACAGATATATTCTCATTGGCTTTTTTGTTCACTATTGTAAGCCGGATGTCCATGCCAAATTTGAATTGTCTGCAATAAACATAATTTGGTGGCCCCTTTAAAAGTTTCAAGGGGCCACTGTAGAACAGTTTTATAACATATATATACAAGTTTAACATCGCTATGTTGAGGTCATCAATGCACACAAATGTTTCATTGGGTCTGGCTCAATTCAACATCACCTATGAGAAATACACACATTTTTATGCTTCCAAATTCTCACTGCTTTGTGGATTTTCCACACCCACCTTTCAGATTTCATCAAAAATCTACACATTAATATTTAATTGGACATGGTTCTTGGTTAGTTTAACCAATTTTCAAGTATTTTGAAAGACATTCCAAGGTGGAGATATTACAAGTAAGACAAGTACAATTTTGTGTCATAATGCCGTTTTTAATCATCATTCCATGTGCTACTGTCATGACAACTTAAATTTTTGTATGTTTAAAAACGTTTGGCCTCTCATTCCATTGGCGTAATGTATTTAAACTTTTTAAGGGGGCCCCAGGGAAACATTTTTCATCTTTGGATTACTCCTTATGTTGGGAAACTTGAATTTTAGGCCATAGTTGGATTAGTGTAGAGCAGGAGTGTTCATTACGTTGATCGCGATCTACCAGTCGATCGCGAAGGCATTTTGTGTAGATCACATCCCATCATCCATCCAGTCACATGACTAATATACAGGACAACCAATCAGATTACACCTGACCCTTGGTCACATCATGGCTGCTGCATAAACAAGCGCGAGTTAGCTTAACCCTATAGCGTCGGATCTGATCATCGCAGAGCGCGGTTGCGGACTTCCCTGCAGCGTAACTCCGCAACCTGTCATGCTCTCATGTAAATTCAAACGGCGTCTCAAAGCAGAGACACGGGGCTATCTAAATATTTCACCGTCATTACGGTAATCTGCCTCTGTTGTCCCTCGAAGGTGACGAATGAGAGCGCGGTGCTGCGGGGATTTTCCCAGTCATTTATTCGATGCGTAAAAGAAAAAAAAATACGGATGGATGTGTAAAATAGAAGTAGTTGTGTGAAAAAATGCAGTAAATTCTGATACTTCGTTTCACATGATTTTTATGGCTATAAAAAAGACAAAACCGTAATCAACATGATTAGCTGTCTTATCGCTTTCAAACGACAAATGCTATTTTACTCCTGGCTGGCTGTCAGAAGCTACTGCCCGAACTATGCATCCCTCACAGTGTGCAGTATTATCTCATGTACATCAAAATGCACTGTACATGTAAGAATTCATAGTACATTTACAAACAAATATATGTTTAACATTTTTGTATTAGGTGGTAGATCTTTCAGACACGATCATTTTAAAAGTAGCTCACATACTGAAAAAGTCTGAGCACCCCTGGTGTAGAGCATCTATTTAGTCAACAAGAAAGTGCAGTACTCTGAACCCCATGTATTTCAAAGACATATTTTTTATGGTACCATGGAATCGTGGTTGCAAATAGAGGTATTTTCTCACTGCCTTTTTGTTCAGGATGCCAAGACAGATGTTCATGCCAAATTTCCAGTGTTTATGACAGAAATATTTTTTTTTGTAAAATTCAAAGGTTCAAGGGGGCGCTGTGGATCAATGTAATGACTGACCTATGTAAATTGTATACCACTGCGTTCAGATAAAAATTTTGAACAAAAACGCATATTAATGCATGTTTGAGTGACGCACAATTTAATATTTAAACAAATGGCAGTTTTGTTTGCAGGCTGGCCACACCCACATTTTATGATTTAGCAAAATCCAAAAGAGTAGACTATATTCCCACATAGTTCTAGTTCTTTTTGACTAATTTGCAAGTTTCTTGAATGAACACCCATGGTGTAAAAAATTCAAACATGAGAGTTAACATTTTGGAAAAATTAGGTTCCGCCCACAATGGGCGACTTCCTGTAGGGTTTAGGCTGGAGTCATAATATAATTTTTTACTTGTCTTGACATGTTCTATGTTTGTACCAAATTCCATTTGTCTACGATGAAAAAGGTGTCTCATTGCAGCAATGTATTTTGATTTTTGAGGTGGCGCTATTGAGTCATTTTGAAACTTTTTTTTTTTTTTCACATGAAAATACAACTCTTTTTGCCAATCTTGAATTTTAGGCTATAGTTTGATGAGTGTAGAGCATCTATTTAGTCTACAACAAAGTGCAGTACTCTGAACCCCATTCATTTCAATGACACATTTATTATGTTACCACGGCAACATAGTTGCCGATAGAAGTATGTTGTCATTGGCTTTTTTGTTCAGTATGATGAGAGGAATATGTGTACCAAATTTCAATGGTCTATGACAAAGTAATTATTTTTCATCCCAGTTATCCAAAACCCATGTATTTCAATGAGAAAAGTCAGACGTTGCCATGGCAACACCTTTGAAATTAGAGATATGTTCTTATTGACTTTTTTGTTCAGTTTGCCAAGCCAAATGTCCATGCCCAATTTCAAATGTTTACGTCAAAGTAATTTTTTTGGTCCAATTCAAAAGTTCAAGGGGGCGCTGTGGAGCAAAAAAAATCTGACATATGTAAATTGTATATCATTTCGTGTAGATCAAGATTTTAAACAAAATGTATATTAATGCCGGGAAATAGGACACTGCATGTGTGAGTTATGCACACTTTAACACTTCAAAATATTGCTTTTTTCTTTAGCAGGCTAAGCCACACCCACATTTTATGATATAGAAAAATCCAAGACAGTTTCCTATAATCCCACATGGGTCTAGTTCATTTTCACCAATTTGCAAGTTTCTTGAATGAAAATCCAAGGCGCAAAAAATCCAAATGTGAGAGGTAAAATTTTGAAAAAATGGGGTTCCGCCCACAATGGCCGACTTCCTGTAGGGTTTAGGGTGGGGTCATAATATAATTTTTTACTTGTCTTGACATGTTCTATGTTTGTACCAATTTTCATTTGTCTACGATGAAAAAGGTCTGTCATTGACGTAATGCATTTTGATTTTTGAGGTGGCGCTATTGAGTCATTTTGAAAGAATAATTTTTTTGAACATCAAAATAATAAATTTTTCGCCAAACTTGAATTTTGGGTCCAATAAAATTGACTTTTCGTTAACGTTCAGGGGGTCAAAAGTGGCTTCAATTCGGCCACCAAAATAATAATAATAATAATAATAATAATAATGGAAACGCATTTTCCACCCATTATTTTTCTCCTAAACCATAACAGCTACAGTCATGTGACTTTCTCACATTGTGCCCCATCACAAATAAGGCCCCTGTGAATTTTTTCACACGTCCACGACAAATCGATTGTCTTCTATGAATTTTTGAAAATGAAATTTGAAGAGGGCGCTAGAGAGCCATTTTGTGAGAGAGTGCCTTGATTTGCATATCATTGCGTTCAGCTCACAAATGTGCATAAACGCTGTATTAGCGTTTTCCCAACAAAAAATGTGTGAAAGATAAATATTTTTTTGAAATATTGCAAAAATTGCGATTTTGTTGAAAATTCACCCTGACCACACCCAAAGTCATAATCTAAATGTAATTGTTAATCTTTAATCACACATGGGTTTAGTGGGATTTGGCCAAATTTGAAGTGTTTGTGATGAAAACTGGGCGAGAAAATGTCCTGAATGTGAGGGTGTGCACTTTTGTCGTTCACGGGTTTGATCCAATATGGCCGACGTCCTGTACATTTTAGGGCGGGGCCATAATATCATTTTTGTCATATCCCAACATGTTCTATTTTTTGATGTGAGTTTCGGATTTTTACGTCGACTTTTTTCCGAGTCGGGCTCCCATTGGCCCCATGAAAATCAAAGTTTGAGGTGGCGCTACCGAGTCGTCTTTCGTTATTTTTTCTCGGGGTCTTTTGTGACAATTAGAGCTCGTCGAGTTCTAATTTTTGACACCACTCACTGCCATGTCGGGGCGTGTTTACTACTTGATTTTTGCCATTTTCCACGCTCCGGACGCGGTTTTAATGAGTCCCTCGCCGGGACGGAGTCCCAGGCTCGGGCCTAATAATAATAATAATAATAATAATAATAATGGAAACGCATTTTCCACCCATTATTTTTCTCCTAAACCATAACAGCTACAGTCATGTGACTTTCTCACATTGTGGCCCATCACAAATAAGGCCCCTGTGAATTTTTTCACACGTCCACGACAAATCGATTGTCTTCTATGAATTTTTGAAAATGAAATTTGAAGAGGGCGCTAGAGAGCCATTTTGTGAGAGAGTGCCTTGATTTGCATATCATTGCGTTCAGCTCACAAATGTGCATAAACGCTGTATTAGCGTTTTCCCAACAAAAAATGTGTGAAAGACAAATATTTTTTTGAAATATTCCAAAATTTGCGATTTTGTTGAAAATTCACCCTGACCACACCCAAAGTCATAATCAAAATGTAATTGTTAATCTTTAATCACACATGGGTTTAGAGGGATTTGGCCAAATTTGAAGTGTTTGTGATGAAAACTGTGCGAGAAAATGTCCTGAATGCGAGGATGTGCACTTTTGTCATTCCCGGGATTGATCCAATATGGCCGACGTCCTGTACATTTTAGGGCGGGGCCATAATATCATTTTTGTCATGTCCCGACATGTACTATTTTTTGATGTGAGTTTCGGATTTTTACGTCGACTTTTTTCTGAGTCGGGCTCCCATTGGCCCCATGAAAATCAAAGTTTGAGGTGGCGCTACCGAGTCGTCTTTCGTTATTTTTTCTCGGGGTCTTTTGTGACAATTAGAGCTCGTCGAGTTCTAATTTTTGACACCACTCACTGCCATGTCGGGGCGTGTTTACTACTTGATTTTTGCCATTTTCCACGCTCCGGACGCGGTTTTAATGAGTCCCTCGCCGGGACGGAGTCCCAGGCTCGGGCCTAATAATGGAAACGCATTTTCCACCCATTATTTTTCTCCTAAACCATAATGGCTACAGTCATGTGACTTTCTCACATTGTGCCCCATCACAAATAAGGCCCCTGTGATTTTTTTCACACGTCCACGTCAAAGCGTTTGTCTTCTACGAATTTTTGAAAATGAAATTTGAAGAGGGCGCTAGAGAGCCATTTTGTGAGAGAGTGCCTTGATTTGCATATCATTGCGTTCAGCTCACAAATGTGCATAAACGCTGTATTAGCGTTTTCCCAACAAAAAATGTGTGAAAGAGAAATATTTTATTGAAATATTCCAAAATTTGCGATTTTGTTGAAAATTCACCCTGACCACACCCAAAGTCATAATCAAAATGTAATTGTTAATCTTTAATCACACATGAGTGTTGTGGGATTTGGCCAAATTTGAAGTGTTTGTGATGAAAACTGGGCGAGAAAATGTCCTGAATGTGAGGGTGTGCACTTTTGTCGTTCACGGGTTTGATCCAATATGGCCGACGTCCTGTACATTTTAGGGCGGGGCCATAATATCATTTTTGTCATGTCCCGACATGTTCTATTTTTTGATGTGAGTTTCGGATTTTTACGTCGACTTTTTTCCGAGTCGGGCTCCCATTGGCCCCATGAAAATCAAAGTTTGAGGTGGCGCTACCGAGTCGTCTTTCGTTATTTTTTCTCGGGGTCTTTTGTGACAATTAGAGCTCGTCGAGATCTAATTTTTGACACCACTCACTGCCATGTCGGGGCGTGTTTACTACTTGATTTTTGCCATTTTCCGGGTTTCGGACGCGGTTTTAATGAGTCCCTCGCCGGGACGGAGTCCCAGGCTCGGGCCTAATAATAATGGAAATTTTTTTTCCACCCATTATTTTTCTCCTAAACCATAACAGCTACAGTCATGTGACTTTGTCACATTGTGCCCCATCACAAATAAGGCCCCTGTGATTTTTTTCACACGTCCACGACAAATCGATTGTCTTCTACGAATTTTTGAAAATGAAATTTGAAGAGGGCGCTAGAGAGCCATTTTGTGAGAGAGTGCCTTGATTTGCATATCATTGCGTTCAGCTCATAAATGTGCATAAACGCTGTATTAGCGTTTTCCCAACAAAAAATGTGTGAAAGAGAAATATTTTTTTGAAATATTTCCAAAATTATGATTTTGTTGAAAATTCACCCTGACCACACCCAAAGTCATAATCAAAATGTAATTGATAATCTTTAATCCCACATGGGTTTAGTGGGATTTGGCCAAATTTGAAGTGTTTGTGATGAAAACTGGGCGAGAAAATGTCCTGAATGCGAGGGTGTGCACTTTTGTCGTTCCCGGGTTTGATCCAATATGGCCGATGTCCTGTACATTTTAGGGCGGGGCCATAATATCATTTTTGTCATGTCCCGACATGTTCTATTTTTTGATGTGAGTTTCGGATTTTTACGTCGACTTTTTTCCGAGTCGGGCTCCCATTGGCCCCATGAAAATCAAAGTTTGAGGTGGCGCTACCGAGTCGTCTTTCGTTATTTTTTCTCGGGGTCTTTTGTGACAATTAGAGCTCGTCGAGTTCTAATTTTTGACACCACTCACTGTCATGTCGGGGCGTGTTTACTACTTGATTTTTGACATTTTCCACGCTCCGGACGCGGTTTTAATGAGTCCCTCGCCGGGACGGAGTCCCAGGCTCGGGCCTAATAATAATAATGGAAATTTTTTTTCCACCCATTATTTTTCTCCTAAACCATAACAGCTACAGTCATGTGACTTTCTCACATTGTGCCCCATCACAAATAAGGCCCCTGTGATTTTTTTCACACGTCCACGTCAAAGCGTTTGTCTTCTACGAATTTTTGAAAATGAAATTTGAAGAGGGCGCTAGAGAGCCATTTTGTGAGAGAGTGCCTTGATTTGCATATCATTGCGTTCAGCTCATAAATGTGCATAAATGCTGTATTAGCATTTTCCCAACAAAAAATGTGTGAAAGAGAAATATTTTATTGAAATATTCAAAAATTGCGATTTTGTTGAAAATTCACCCTGACCACACCCAAAGTCATAATCAAAATGTAATTGTTAATCTTTAATCACACATGGGTTTAGAGGGATTTGGCCAAATCTGATGTGTTTCTGATGAAAACTGGGCGAGAAAATGTCCTGAATGCGAGGGTGTGCACTTTTGTCCGTTCCCGGGTTTGATCCAATATGGCCGACTTCCTGTACATTTTAGGGCGGGGCCATAATATCATTTTTGTCATGTCCCGACATGTTCTATTTTTTGATGTGAGTTTCGGATTTTTACGTCGACTTTTTTCCGAGTCGGGCTCCCATTGGCCCCATGAAAATCAAAGTTTGAGGTGGCGCTACCGAGTCATCTTTCGTTATTTTTTCTCGGGGTCTTTTGTGACAATTAGAGCTCGTCGAGTTCTAATTTTTGACACCACTCACTGCCATGTCGGGGCGTGTTTACTACTTGATTTTTGCCATTTTCCGGGTTCGGACGCGGTTTTAATGAGTCCCTCGCCGGGACGGAGTCCCAGGCTCGGGCCTAATAATGGAAACGCATTTTCCACCCATTATTTTTCTCCTAAACCATAACAGCTACAGTCATGTGACTATCTCACATTGTGCCCCATCATAAATAAGGCCCCTGTGATTTTTTTCACACGTCCACGTCAAAGCGTTTGTCTTCTACGAATTTTTGAAAATGAAATTTGAAGAGGGCGCTAGAGAGCCATTTTGTGAGAGAGTGCCTTGATTTGCATATCATTGCGTTCAGCTCACAAATGTGCATAAACGCTGTATTAGCGTTTTCCCAACAAAAAATGTGTGAAAGAGAAATATTTTTTTGAAATATTCATAAATTTGCGATTTTGTTGAAAATTCACCCTGACCACACCCAAAGTCATAATCAAAATGTAATTGATAATCTTTAATCACACATGGGTTTAGTGGGATTTGGCCAAATTTGACGTGTTTGTGATGAAAACTGTGCGAGAAAATGTCCTGAATGCGAGGGTGTGCACTTTTGTCGTTCACGGGTTTGATCCAATATGGCCGACTTCCTGTACATTTTAGGGCGGGGCCATAATATCATTTTTGTCATGTCCCGACATGTACTATTTTTTGATGTGAGTTTCAGATTTTTACGTTGACTTTTTTCCGAGTCGGGCTCCCATTGGCCCCATGAAAATCAAAGTTTGAGGTGGCGCTACCGAGTCGTCTTTTGTTATTTTTTCTCGGGGTCTTTTGTGACAATTAGAGCTCGTCGAGTTCTAATTTTTGACACCACTCACTGCCATGTCGGGGCGTGTTTACTACTTGATTTTTGCCATTTTCCGGGTTTCGGACGCGGTTTTAATGAGTCCCTCGCCGGGACGGAGTCCCAGGCTCGGGCCTAATAATAATAATAATGGAAATTTTTTTTCCACCCATTATTTTTCTCCTAAACCATAACAGCTACAGTCATGTGACTTTGTCACATTGTGCCCCATCACAAATAAGGCCCCTGTGATTTTTTTCACACGTCCACGACAAATCGATTGTCCTCTACGAATTTTTGAAAATGAAATTTGAAGAGGGCGCTAGAGAGCCATTTTGTGAGAGAGTGCCTTGATTTGCATATCATTGCGTTCAGCTCACAAATGTGCATAAACGCTGTATTAGCGTTTTCCCAACAAAAAATGTGTGAAAGACAAATATTTTTTTGAAATATTCCAAAATTTGCGATTTTGTTGAAAATTCACCCTGACCACATCCGAAGTCATAATCAAAATGTAATTGTTAATCTTTAATCACACATGTGTTTAGAGGGATTTGGCCAAATTTGAAGTGTTTGTGATTAAAACTGTGTGAGAAAATTTCCTGAATGCGAGGGTGTGCACTTTTGTCGTTCCCGGGTTTGATCCAATATGGCCGACGTCCTGTACATTTTAGGGCGGGGCCATAATATCATTTTTGTCATGTCCTGACATGTTCTATTTTTTGCTGTGAGTTTCAGATTTTTACGTTGACTTTTGTCCGAGTCGGGCTCCCATTGGCCCCATGAAAATCAAAGTTTGAGGTGGCGCTACCGAGTCGTCTTTCGTTATTTTTTCTCGGGGTCTTTTGTGACAATTAGAGCTCGTCGAGTTCTAATTTTTGACACCACTCACTGCCATGTCGGGGCGTGTTTACTACTTGATTTTTGCCATTTTCCACGCTCCGGACGCGGTTTTAATGAGTCCCGTCGCCGGGACGGAGTCCCAGGCTCGGGCCTAATAATAGTTGCCGATAGAGGTATGTTGTCATTGGCTTTTTTGTTCAGTATGATGAGAGGAATATGTGTAGCAAATTTCAATGGTCTATGACAAAGTAATTATTTTTCATCCCAGTTAACCAAAACCCATGTATTTCAATGAGAAAAGTCAGACGTTGCCATGGCAACACCTTTGAAATTAGAGATATGTTCTTATTGACTTTTTTGTTCAGTTTGCCAAGCCAAATGTCCATGCCCAATTTCAAATGTTTACGTCAAAGTAATTTTTTTGGCCCAATTCAAAAGTTCAAGGGGGCGCTGTGGAGCAAAAAAAATTCTGACATATGTAAATTGTGTATCATTTCGTGTAGACCAAGATTTTAAACAAAATGTATATTAATGCCGGGAAATAGGACACTGCATGTGTGAGTTATGCACACTTTAACACTTCAAAATATTGCTTTTTTCTTTGCAGGCTGGCCACACCCACATTTTATGATGTAGAAAAATCCAAGACAGTTCCCTATAATCCCACATGGGTCTAGTTCATTTTCACCAATTTGCAAGTTTCTTGAATGAAAATCCAAGGCGCAAAAAATCCAAATGTGAGAGGTAAAATTTTGAAAAATTGGGGTTCCGCCCACAATGGCCGACTTCCTGTAGGTTTTAGGGTGGGGTCATAATATAATTTTTTACTTATCTTGACATGTTCTATGTTTGTACCAATTTTCATTTGTCTACGATGAAAAAGGTCTGTCATTGACGTAATGCATTTTGATTTTTGAGGTGGCGCTATTGAGTCATTTTTAAACATTAATTTTTTTAAAGATCAAAATAATAAATTTTTCACCAACCTTGAATTTTGGGTCCAATAAAATTGACTTTTCGTTAACGTTCAGGGGGTCAAAAGTGGCTTCAATTCGGCCACCAAAATAATAATAATAATAATAATAATAATAATAATGGAAATTTTTTTTCCACCCATTATTTTTCTCCTAAACCATAACAGCTACAGTCATGTGACTTTGTCACATTGTGCCCCATCACAAATAAGGCCCCTGTGATTTTTTTCACACGTCCACGACAAATCGATTGTCCTCTACGAATTTTTGAAAATGAAATTTGAAGAGGGCGCTAGAGAGCCATTTTGTGAGAGAGTGCCTTGATTTGCATATCATTGCGTTCAGCTCACAAATGTGCATAAACGCTGTATTAGCGTTTTCCCACCAAAAAATGTGTGAAAGACAAATATTTTTTTGAAATATTCCAAAATTTGCGATTTTGTTGAAAATTCACCCTGACCACACCCGAAGTCATAATCAAAATGTAATTGTTAATCTTTAATCACACATGTGTTTAGAGGGATTTGGCCAAATTTGAAGTGTTTGTGATTAAAACTGTGTGAGAAAATTTCCTAAATGCGAGGGTGTGCACTTTTGTCGTTCCCGGGTTTGATCCAATATGGCCGACGTCCTGTACATTTTAGGGCGGGGCCATAATATCATTTTTGTCATGTCCTGACATGTTCTATTTTTTGCTGTGAGTTTCAGATTTTTACGTTGACTTTTGTCCGAGTCGGGCTCCCATTGGCCCCATGAAAATCAAAGTTTGAGGTGGCGCTACCGAGTCGTCTTGCGATATTTTTTCTCGGGGTCTTTTGTGACAATTAGAGCTCGTCGAGATCTAATTTTTGACACCACTCACTGCCATGTCGGGGCGTGTTTACTACTTGATTTTTGCCATTTTACACGCTCCGGACGCGGTTTTAATGAGTCCCTCGCCGGGACGGAGTCCCAGGCTCGGGCCTAATAATGGAAATTTTTTTTCCACCCATTATTTTTCTCCTAAACCATAACAGCTACAGTCATGTGACTTTCTCACATTGTGCCCCATCACAAATAAGGCCCCTGTGATTTTTTTCACACGTCCACGTCAAAGCGTTTGTCTTCTACGAATTTTTGAAAATGAAATTTGAAGAGGGCGCTAGAGAGCCATTTTGTGAGAGAGTGCCTTGATTTGCATATCATTGCGTTCAACTCACAAATGTGCATAAACGCTGTATTAGCGTTTTCCCAACAAAAAATGTGTGAAAGAGAAATATTTTTTTGAAATATTCCAAAATTAGCGATTTTGTTGAAAATTCACCCTGACCACACCCAAAGTCATAATCAAAATGTAATTGATAATTTTTACTCACACATGGGTTTAGTGGGATTTGACCAAATTTGAAGTGTGTGTGATGAAAACTGTGAGAGAAAATGTCCTGAATGCGAGGGTGCGCACTTTTGTCGTTCCCGGGTTTGATCCAATATGGCCGACGTCCTGTACATTTTAGGGCGGGGCCATAATATCATTTTTGTCATGTCCCGACATGTACTATTTTTTTATGTGAGTTTCGGATTTTTACGTTGACTTTTTTCCGAGTCGGGCTCCCATAGGCCCCATGAAAATCAAAGTTTGAGGTGGCGCTACCGAGTCGTCTTTCGTTATTTTTTCTCGGGGTCTTTTGTGACAATTAGAGCTCGTCGAGTTCTAATTTTTGACACCACTCACTGCCATGTCGGGGCGTGTTTACTACTTGATTTTTGCCATTTTCCACGCTCCGGACGCGGTTTTAATGAGTCCCTCGCCGGGACGGAGTCCCAGGCTCGGGCCTAATAATAATTAAAACTGCAAGCAGTGATAAAGGCCCTCGCCACCCCTTGCGACCGCGGGGTACACGCCATCGCAGAGATCCTGCCTTTCGTCTCCCGAGTCCTGGAGACGTACAGGTCCTGTATAGATGGAAGGCTGCAGCCAATCACCTTCTCAGCAGAGCGCACAATGTGCTGCAGTCTCTGTCTGTCCCTGGCAGTGGCCCCAGCGAACCACACAGTGATGGAGGAGGTGAGGATGGACTCAATGATGGAAGTGTAAAACTGCATCATCATCTGGACTGGCAGCTTGAGTTTCCTCAGCTGCCGCAGGTGGAACATCCTCTGCTGGGCTTTCTTGATAAGGGAGCTGATGGTCGGCTCCCACTTGAGATCCTGGGTGATGCAGGTGCCCAGGAAGCAGAAAGAGTCCACAGTGGTGATGGGGGAGTCCGTCAGGGTGAGGGGAGGCAGGGGGGCTGTGACTTTCCTGAAGTCCACAATCATCTCCACTGTCTTCTGGGCGTTGAGCTCCAGGTTGTTGCTGCTGCACCAGGACACCAGCCGGTCCACCTCCCTCCTGTAGGCAGACTCATCGCTGTCCGAGATGAGTCCGCGCTGTCTCCTGTCTGTCAGGAAGTCAGTAATCCACCTGCAGGTGGAGTCAGGCACATTGAGCTGAGCGAGTTTGTCCTGGAGCAGAGCAGGGAGGATGGTGTTGAACGCAGAGCTGAAGACCACAAACAGGATCCTGGCGTAGGTTCCCAGGGAGTCCAGATGCTGGAGGATGAAGTGAAGGGCCAGGTTAATGTCGTCGTCCACAGACCGATTGGCTCTGTAGGGAAACTGCAGAGGGTCCAGGAGGGGGGAGGTGAGGGACTTGAGGTGGTGCAGGACCAGGCGCTCAAATGACTTCATGACTACAGACGTCAGCGCCACAGGTCTGTAGTCATTAAGTCCAGTGATCCTGGGCTTCTTGGGGACGGGAACAATGGTGGACAGCTTGAAGCAGGCTGGGACGTGACATGACTCCAGGGAGGTGTTAAAAATGTCCGTGACGACAGGAGCCAGTTCCTCAGCACAGTGTCTAAGGGTGGAAGGAGAGACACCGTCTGGGCCCGCTGCCTTACGGGGATTCTGCTTCCTGAAAAGCTTAGTCACGTCCTGCTCCACAACTGTGAGGGCAGTGGGGGAGGAGGGGGGGTCCGAGGTGGGTTTGGAGGTAATGTCCATGATGGTGAGGGAGGAGGGGGAGGGGTGTGAAACTTCAAACCTCGCATAAAAGCCGTTTAACTTTTCTGCTAGTTGTTTGTTGTCCACGGCGGGAGGGGCTTTGGGCCTGTAGTTGGTGATTTGCCTAAGCCCTCTCCAGACAGAAGCAGAGTCGTTGGTGGAGAATTGCTGCTCCAGACGTGTATTGTACTTCGCTTTAGCCTTTTCCACCTCTTTGCTAAACGCATACTTGCAACGCCTGTATCCCTCACGATCTTCTGCCCTGAAAGCCATCTCCTTTTCCCTCCTCAAATGTCTCAGTCTGGGTGTGAACCAGGGTTTGTCGTTGTTAAAAGTCACCCTGGTGCATGATGGAATGATGCTGTCCTCACAGAACTGAATGTATGATGCCACAGTGTCTGTGTCCTCATCCAAACTGTCTGTGGCCTTGAACACATCCCAGTCTGTAGTGTCCAAACACGTGCGAAGCTACTCCACAGCCTCACTGTTCCACTTCTTAGAAGTCCTCACAGCAGGTTTGGAGAGTTTCAGCCGTTGTTTGTCAGCAGGGATGAGGTGAACCATGACGTGATCAGAGAACCCTAGAGCAGCGCGGGGCACGGCTCTGTAGGCTCCACTGACTGTTGTGTAACAGTGATCCAGCATCTTCTGCTCTCTCGTCGGGCAATTAATAAACTGTTTATATTTGGGCAGTTCCTGGCTCAGATTTCCCTTATTAAAATCCTCCAGGATGATCAGTAAAGAGTCCGGGAAGGTTCGCTCCACATCCAGAATCTGCTCCGTCTTGTTGCTGAGTGAGCGAACGTTAGAGAGGAAAATTCCAGGTAGGGGCGTGCGAGCACCGCGTCTCCGGAGGCGCACCAAGGCCCCTGCCCCGCTTTCCTCATCTTCGGCGCCTCACTCTTTTGGCCAAAGAGTAAACAAAATCTACTGCAGGTACTAAAAAGACTGGCAGTAGATCAACAGGAGTTGTTGTTCTGATAGTTAAGAGGTTTTCACGGGTGTAAGAGCACGCAGACACAGAAGAAACACAAAAAAACAAAAAACACACAGTGCACCAAATCACCAGGGCGACCGTACATGGCGCCATCTTGGATTAACTTCAGTATAATGAGAGGAATATGTGTACCAAATATGTGTACCAAATTTCAATGGTCTATGACAAGGTAATAATTTTTCATCCTTGTTGACCAAAACCCATGTAATTCAATGAGAAATGTCAGACATTGCCATGGCAACACCTTTGAAAATAGAGGTATGGTTTCATTGACTTTTTTGTTCAGTATAACAATAGTGATGTCCATGCCAAATTTCAAATGTTTGTGACAAAGTAATTATTTTATGTGCCATTTAAAACTTCAAGGGGGCGCTGTGGAGCAATGTAATATTTGACATATGTGAATTGCATGTCTTTGCACTCAGACAAAGATTTTGAACAAAACGTATATTAATGCCGGGAATTAGGACACTGCATGTTAGAGTTACGGGCCATTTAAAACTTAAAAAAAAAATCTTTTTTCTTTGCAGGCTGGTCACATCCACATTTTATGATTTAGGAAAATCCAAGAGAGTTCCCTATAATCTCACATGGGTCGCCACCCCTTGCGACCGCGGGGACACGCCACCGCGGAGATCCTGCCTTTCGTTCCCGCTTACATTGCTCCTCCCCCCAAAATCAGCAACTGAGTAATACTACTCCATTCATTCCAAAGAGAGCATTTATGACATTGTCACGCCTGTACGGTTAGAAATAGAGGTATGTCTTCATTGGCTTTTTTGTTCAGTATGATGAGAGGAATATGTGTACCAAATTTCAATGGTCTATGACAAAGTAATAATTTTTCATCCCAGTTATCCAAAACCCATGTATTTCAATGAGAAATGTCAGACGTTGCCATGGCAACACCTTTGAAAATAGAGGTATAGTGTCATTGACTTTTTTGTTCAGTATAGTAATACGGATGTCCATGCCAAATTTCAAATGTTTATGTCGAAGTAATTTTTTTGGTCCAATTCAAAAGTTCAAGGGGGCGCTGTGGAGCAATTTATTGTCTGACCTGTGTAAATTGTATACCTATGTGTTCAGATCAACAGTTTGAATAAAAAAGTATATTCCTGCCGGGACATAGGACACTAACTGTGTGAGTTACACGCATTTAAAACCTTCAAAAAACGTCTTTTATCTTTGCAGGCTGGCCACACCCACATTTTATAATTTAGAAAATTCCAAAAGAGTTCCCTATAATCCCACATGGGTCTAGTAAATTATGACCATTTTGCAAGTTTCTTGAATGAAAATCCACGGCGCAAAAAATCCAAATGTGAGAGGTAAAATTTTGAAAAAATGGGGTTCCGCCCACAATGGCCGACTTCCTGTAGGGTTTAGGGTGGGGTCATAATATAATTTTTTTCTTGTCTTGACATGTTCTATGTTTGTCCCAAATTTCATTTGTCTATGATGAAAAAGGTCTCTCATTGCCGTAATGTATTTCAAATTTTGAGGTGGCACTATTGAGTCATTTTGATACGTTAATTTTTTTCCACATGAAAATACAACTTGTTTTGCCAATCTTGAATTTTAGGCCATAGTTTGATGAGTGTAGAGCATCTGTTTAGTCTACAACAAAGTCCAGTACTCTGAACCCCATTCATTTCAATGGCACATTTATTATGTTACCACGGTAACATAGTTGCAAATAGAGGTATTTTCTCATTGGCTTTTTTGTTCAGTGTGCCAAGCCAAATGCCCATGCCGAATTTCAAATGTTTACATCAAAGTAATTTTTTTGGCCCAATTCAAAAGTTCAAGGGGGCGCTGTGGAGCAAAAAAAAATCTGACATATGTAAATTGTATATGTATGTGTTCAGATCCACATTTTGAAAAAAATGTATATTAATGCCGGGAAATAGGACACTGCAAGTGTGAGGTACGCGCACTTTAACACTTCAAAATATTGTTTTTTTCTTTGATTGGTGGCCACACCCACATTTTATGATGTAGAAAAATCCAAGACAGTTCCCTATAATTCCAGATGGGTCTAGTTTATTTTGACCAATTTGCAAGTTTCTTAAATGAAAACCCACGGCGTAAAAAATCCAAATGTGAGAGTTAAAATTAGGAAAAAATGGGGTTCCGCCCACAGTGGCTGACTTCCTGTAGGGTTTAGGGTGGGGTCATAATATAATTTTTTACTTGTCTTGACATGTTCTATGTTTGTACCAAATTTCATTTGTCTACGATGAAAAAGGTCTCTCATTGCCGCAATGTATTTCAAATTTTGAGGTGGCGCTATTGAGTCATTTTGATACGTTAATTTTTTAAAATATCAAAATAATAAATTTTTCACCAACTTTGAATTTTGGGTCCAATAAAATTGACTTTTCATTAACGTTCAGGGGGTCAAAAATGACTTCAAAGCGGTAAGTATAATAATAATAATAACAATAATTAAAACTGCAAGCAGTGATAAAGGCCCTCGCCACCCCTTGCGACCGTGGGGTACACGCCACCGCGGAGATCCTGCCTTTCGTTCCTGCTTACATCGCCCCTCCCCCCAAAATCAGCGACTGAGTAATACTACCCCATTCATTCAAATGAGAGCATTTATGACATTGTCACGCCTGAACGGTTGGAAATAGAGGTATGTCTTCATTGGCTTTTTTATTCAGTATGATGAGAGGAATATGTGTACCAAATTTTAATGGTCTATGACACAGTAAATATTTTTCATCCCAGTTAACCAAAACCCATGTATTTCAATGAGAAATGTCAGACATTGCCATGGCAACACCTTTGAAATTAGAGGTATGTTCTTATTGACTTTTTTGTTCAGGTTGCCAAGCCAAATGTCCATGCCCAATTTCAAATGTTTACGTGAAATTAATTTTTTTGGACCGATTCAAAAGTTCAAGGGGGCGCTGTGGAGTAAAAAAAATTCTGACATATGTAAATTGTATATCATTTCGTGTAGATCAAGATTTTAAACAAAATGTAGATGCCGGGAAATAGGACACTGCATGTGTGAGTTATGCTCACTTTAACACTTCAAAATATTGCTTTTTTCTTTGCAGGCTGGCCACACCCATATTTTATGATGTAGAAAAATCCAACACAGTTCCCTATAATCCCACATGGGTCTAGTTCATTTTGACCAATTTGCAAATTTTTTGAATGAAAATCTGAGGCGCAAAAAATCCAAATGTGAGAGGTAAAATTTTGAAAAAATGGGGTTCCGCCCACAATGGCCGACTTCCTGTAGGGTTTAGGGTGGGATCATAATATAATTTTTTACTTGTCTTCACATCTTCTATGTTTGTAACAAATTTCATTTGTCTACGATGAAAAAGGTCTCTCATTGCCGCAATGTATTTCAAATTTTGAGGTGGCGCTATTGAGTCATTTTGATACATTAATTTTTTTGAACATCAAAATAATTAATTTTTCACCAATCTTGAATTTTGGGTACAATAAAATTGACTTTTCGTTAACGTTCAGGGGGTCAAAAGTGGATTCAAAGTCGCGACCAAAATAATAAAAAGAAGAAGAAGAAGAAGAAGAATGGAAACGCATTTTCCACCCAATATTTTTCTCCTAAACCATAACAGCTACAGTCATGTGACTTTTTCACATTGTGCCCCATCACAAATAAGGCCCCTGTGAATTTTTTCACACGTCCACGACAAATCGCTTGTGTTCTACGAATTTTTGAAAATTAAATTTGAAGAGGGCGCTAGAGAGCCAATTTGTGAGAGAGTGCCTTGATTTGCATACCATTGCAATCAGCTTACAAATGTGCATAAACGCTGTATTAGCGTTTTCCCAACAGAAAATGTGTGAAAGAGAAATATTTTATTGAAATATTGCAAAAATTGCGATTTTGTTGAAAATTCACCCTGACCACACCCAAAGTCATAATCAAAATGTAATTGTTAATCTTTAATCACACATGGGTTTAGAGGGATTTGGCCAAATTTGACGTGTTTGTGATGTGAGGGTGTGCACTTTTGTCGTTCTCGGGTTTGATCCAATATGGCCCCATGAAAATCAAAGTTTGAGGTGGCACTACCGAGTCATCTTTCGTTATTTTTTCTCGGGGTCTTTTGTGACAATTAGAGCTCGTCGAGTTCTAATTTTTGACACCACTCACTGCCATGTCGGGGCGTGTTTACTACTTGATTTTTGCCATTTTCCGGGTTTCGGACGCGGTTTTAATGAGTCCCTCGCCGGGACGGAGTCCCAGGCTCGGGCCTAATAATGGAAACGCATTTTCCACCCATTATTTTTCTCCTAAACCATAACAGCTACAGTCATGTGACTTTCTCACATTGTGCCCCATCACAAATAAGGCCTCTGTGAATTTTTCCACAAGTCCAAAACAAAGCGATTGTCTTCGACGAATTTTTGAATATAAAATTTGAAGAGGGCGCTAGAGAGCCATTTTGTCAGAGAGTGTCTTGATTTGCATATCATTGCGTTCAGCGCACAAATGTGCATAAACGCTGTATTAGCGTTTTCCCAACAAAAAATGTGTGAAAGAGAAATATTTTTTTGAAATATTCATAAATTTGCGATTTTGTTGAAAATTCACCCTGACCACACCCAAAGTCATAATCAAAGTAAAATTGATAATCTTTAATTACACATGGGTTTAGTGGGATTTGGCCAAATTTGAAGTGTTTGTGATGAAAACTGTGCGAGAAAATATCCTGAATGTGAGGGTGCGTACTTTTGTCGTTCCCGGGTTTGATCCAATATGGCCGACTTCCTGTACATTTTAGGGCGCGGCCATATTATAATTTTTGTTATGTCCCAATATGTTCTATTTTTTGATGTGAGTTTCAGATTTTTAAGTTGACTTTTTTCCGAGTCGGGCTCCCAATGGCCCCATAAAATCAAAGTTTGAGGGGGCGCTGTGGAGCAATATAAAATCTGACCTGTGTAAATTGTATATCTATGTGTTCAGATCAACATTTTGAATAAAAAAGTATATTCATGCCGGGACGTAGGACACTAACTGTGTGAGTTACATGTAATTAAAAACTTTAAAAAATGGCTTTTTTCTTTGCAGGCTGGCCACACCCACATTTTATTACTTAGAAAATTCCAAAAGAGTTGCTTATAATCCCACATGGGTGTAGTTCATTTTGACAAATTTGCAAGTTTGTTTAATGAAAATCCAAGGCGCAAAAAATCCAAATGTGAGAGGTAAAATTTTGAAAAAATGAGGTTCCGCCCACAATGGCCGACTTCCTGTAGGGTTTAGGGTGGGGTCATAATATCATTTTCTACTTGTCTTGACATGTTCTATGTTTGTACCAAATTTCATTTGTCTACGATGAAAAAGGTCTCTCATTGCCGCAATGTATTTCAAATTTTGAGGTGGCGCTATTGAGTCATTTTGATACATTAATTTTTTTGAACATCAAAATAATTAATTTTTCACCAATCTTGAATTTTGGGTCCAATAAAATTGACTTTTCGTTGACGTTCAGGGGGTCAAAAGTGGATTCAAAGTCGCGACCAAAATAATAATAAGAAGAAGAAGAAGAATAATAATGGAAACGCATTTTCCACCCAATATTTTTCTCCTAAACCATAACAGCTACAGTCATGTGACTTTTTCACATTGTGCCCCATCACAAATAAGGCCCCTGTGAATTTTTTCACACGTCCACGACAAATCGCTTGTGTTCTACGAATTTTTGAAAATTAAATTTGAAGAGGGTGCTAGAGAGCCATTTTGTGAGAGAGTGCCTTGATTTGCATACCATTGCGTTCAGCTTACAAATGTGCATAAACGCTGTATTAGCGTTTTCCCAACAAAAAATGTGTGAAAGAGAAATATTTTATTGAAATATTGCAAAAATTGCGATTTTGTTGAAAATTCACCCTGACCACACCCAAAGTCATAATCAAAATGTAATTGTTAATCTTTAATCACACATGGGTTTAGAGGGATTTGGCCAAATTTGACGTGTTTGTGATGAAAACTGGGCGAGAAAATGTCCTGAATGTGAGGGTGTGCACTTTTGTCGTTCTCGGGTTTGATCCAATATGGCCGACTTCCTGTACATTTTAGGGCGGGGCCATAATATCATTTTTGTCATGTCCCGACATGTTCTATTTTTTGATGTGAGTTTCGGATTTTTACGTCGACTTTTTTCCGAGTCGGGCTCCCATTGGCCCCATGAAAATCAAAGTTTGAGGTGGCGCTACCGAGTCATCTTTCGTTATTTTTTCTCTGGGTCTTTTGTGACAATTAGAGCTCGTCGAGTTCTAATTTTTGACACCACTCACTGCCATGTCGGGGCGTGTTTACTACTTGATTTTTGCCATTTTCCGGGTTTCGGACGCGGTTTTAATGAGTCCCTCGCCGGGACGGAGTCCCAGGCTCGGGCCTAATAATAATAATTATAATAATAATGGAAATTTTTTTTTCACCCATTATTTTTCTCCTAAAACATAACTGCTACAGTCATGTGACTTTCTCAGATTGTGCCCCATCACAAATAAGGACCCTGTGATTTTTTTCACAGGCCCACGACAAATCAATTGTCTTCTACGAATTTTTGAAAATGAAATTTGAAGAAGGCGCTAGAGAGCCATTTTGTGAGAGAGTGCCTTGATTTGCATATCACTGCGTTCAGCTCACAAATGTGCATAAACGCTGTATTAGCATTTTCCCAACAAAAAATGTGTGAAAGAGAAATATTTTTTTGAAATATTCCAAAATTTGCGATTTTGTTGAAAATTCACCCTGACCACACCCAAAGTCATAATAAAAATGTAATTGTTAATCTTTAATCACACATGGGTTTAGAGGGATTTGGCCAAATTTGAAGTGTTTGTGATGAAAATTGTGCGAGAAAATGTCCTGAATGCGAGGGTGTGCACTTTTGCCGTTCACGGGTTTGATCCAATATGGCCGACTTCCTGTACATTTTAGGGCGGGACCATAATATCATTTTTGTCATGTCCCGACATGTACTATTTTTTGATGTGAGTGTCGGATTTTTACGTCGACTTTTTTCCGAGGCGGGCTCCCATTGCCCCCATGAAAATCAAAGTTTGAGGTGGCGCTACCGAGTCGTCTTGCGATATTTTTTCTCGGGGTCTTTTGTGACAATTAGAGCTCGTTGAGTTCTAATTTTTGACACCACTCACTGCCATGTCGGGGCGTGTTTACTACTTGATTTTTGCCATTTTCCACGCTCCGGACGCGGTTTTAATGAGTCCCTCGCCGGGACGGAGTCCCAGGCTCGGGCCTAATAATAATGGAAATTTTTTTTTCACCCATTATTTTTCTCCTAAAACATAACTGCTACAGTCATGTGACTTTCTCACATTGTGCCCCATCACAAATAAGGACCCTGTGAATTTTTTCACAGGCCCACGACAAATCGATTGTCTTCTACGAATTTTTGAAAATGAAATTTGAAGAAGGCGCTAGAGAGCCATTTTGTGAGAGAGTGCCTTGATTTGCATATCACTGCGTTCAGCTCACAAATGTGCATAAACGCTGTATTAGCATTTTCCCAACAAAAAATGTGTGAAAGAGAAATATTTTTTTGAAATATTCCAAAATTTGCGATTTTGTTGAAAATTCACCCTGACCACACCCAAAGTCATAATAAAAATGTAATTGTTAATCTTTAATCACACATGGGTTTAGAGGGATTTGGCCAAATTTGAAGTGTTTGTGATGAAAATTGTGCGAGAAAATGTCCTGAATGCGAGGGTGTGCACTTTTGCCGTTCACGGGTTTGATCCAATATGGCCGACTTCCTGTACATTTTAGGGCGGGGCAATAATATCATTTTTGTCATGTCCCGACATGTACTATTTTTTGATGTGAGTGTCGGATTTTTACGTCGACTTTTTTCCGAGGCGGGCTCCCATTGGCCCCATGAAAATCAAAGTTTGAGGTGGCGCTACCGAGTCGTCTTGCGATATTTTTTCTCGGGGTCTTTTGTGACAATTAGAGCTCGTCGAGTTCTAATTTTTGACACCACTCACTGCCATGTCGGGGCGTGTTTACTACTTGATTTTTGCCATTTTCCACGCTCCGGACGCGGTTTTAATGAGTCCCTCGCCGGGACGGAGTCCCAGGCTCGGGCCTAATAATGGAAATGCATTTTCCACCCATTATTTTTCTCCTAAACCATAACAGCTACAGTCATGTGATTTTCTCACATTGTGCCCCATCACAAATAAGGGCCCTGTGAATTTTTTCACAGGCCCACGACAAATCGATTGTCTTCTACGAATTTTTGAAAATGAAATTTGAAGAGGGCGCTAGAGAGCCATTTTGTGAGAGAGTGCCTTGATTTGCATATCACTGCGTTCAGCTCACAAATGTGCATAAACGCTGTATTAGCATTTTCCCAACAAAAAATGTGTGAAAGAGAAATATTTTATTGAAATATTGCAAAAATTGCGATTTTGTTGAAAATTCACCCTGACCACACCCAAAGTCATAATCAAAATGTAATTGTTAATCTTTAATCACACATGGGTTTAGAGGGATTTGGCCAAATTTGAAGTGTTTATGATGAGAACTGGGCGCGAAAATGTCCTGAATGTGAGGATGTGCACTTTTGTCGTTCCCGGGTTTGATCCAATATGGCCAACTTCCTGTACATTTTAGGGCGGGGCCATAATATCATTTTTGTCATGTCCCGACATGTACTATTTTTTTATGTGAGTTTTGGATTTTTACGTTGACTTTTTTCCGAGTCGGGCTCCCTTTGGCCCCATGAAAATCAAAGTTTGAGGTGGCGCTACCGAGTCGTCTTTCGTTATTTTTTCTCGGGGTCTTTTGTGACAATTAGAGCTCGTCGAGTTCTAATTTTTGACACCACTCACTGCCATGTCGGGGCGTGTTTACTACTTGATTTTTGCCATTTTCCACGCTCCGGACGCGGTTTTAATGAGTCCCTCGCCGGGACGGAGTCCCAGGCTCGGGCCTAATAATTAAAACTGCAAGCAGTGATAAAGGCCCTCGCCACCCCTTGCGACCGCGGGGTACACGCCACCGCGGAGATCCTGCCTTTCGTTCCTGCTTACATCGCCCCTCCCCCCAAAATCAGCATCTCAGTAATACTACCCCATTCATTCCAATGAGAGCATTTATGACATTGTCACGCCTGAACGGTTGGAAATAGAGGTATGTCTTCATTGGCTTTTTTATTCAGTATTATGAGAGGAATATGTGTACCAAATTTTAATGGTCTATGACACAGTAAATATTTTTCAACCCAGTTAACCAAAACCCATGTATTTCAATGAGAAATGGCAGACGTTGCCATGGCAACACCTTTCAAAATAGAGGTATGGTGTCTGTGACTTTTTTGTTCAGTATAGCAATAGGGATGTCCATGCCAAATTTCAAATGTTTATGTCAAAGTAATTTTTTTGGTCCAATTCAAAAGTTCAAGGGGGTGCTGTGGAGCCAAAAAAAAATTTGACACATGTAAATTGTATATCATTTGGTGCTGATCAATATTGTAAACAAAATGTATATTAATGCCGGGAAATAGGAAACTGCATGTGTGAGTTACGCGCAAATTAATAGTTCAAAATATTGCTTATTTTTTTGCAGGCTGGCCACACCTACATTTTATCATGTAGAAAAATCCAAGACAGTTCGCTATAATCCCACATGGGTCTGGTTCATTGTGACCATTTGGCAAGTTTCTTGAATGAAAAGCCGAGGCGCAAAAAATCCAAATGTGAGAGGTAAAATTTTGAAAAAATGGGGTTCCGCCCAAAATGGCCGACTTCCTGTAGGGTTTAGGGTGGGGTCATAATGTAATTTTTTACTTGTCTTGATATGTTCTATCTTTGTACCAAATTTCATTTGTCTACGATGAAAAAGGTCTCTCATTGCCACAGTGTATTTCAAATTCTGAGGTGGCGCTATTGAGTCATTTTCATACGTTAATTTTTTTGAACATCTTTATCGTTAATCTTTAATCACACATGGGTTTAGAGGGATTTGGCCAAATTTTGAAGTGTTTGTGATGAAAACTGTGCGAGAAAATATCCTGAATGTGAGGGTGTGCACTTTTGTCATTCCCGGGTTTGATCCAATATGGCCGGCGTCCTGTACATTTTAGGGCGGGGCTATAATATCATTTTTGTCATGTCCCGACATGTACTATTTTTTGATGTGAGTTTCGGATTTTTACGTTGACTTTTTTCCGAGTCGGGCTCCCATTGGCCCCATGAAAATCAAAGTTTGAGGTGGCGCTACCGAGTCATCTTTCGTTATTTTTTCTCGGGGTCTTTTGTGACAATTAGAGCTCGTCGAGTTCTAATTTTTGACACCACTCACTGCCATGTCGGGGCGTGTTTACTACTTGATTTTTGCCATTTTCCGGGTTTCGGACGCGGTTTTAATGAGTCCCTCGCCGGGACGGAGTCCCAGGCTCGGGCCTAGTAATAATAATAATGGAAACGCATTTTCCACCCATTATTTTTCTCCTAAACCATAACAGCTACAGTCATGTGATTTTCTCACATTGTGCCCCATCACAAATAAGGGCCCTGTGAATTTTTTCACAGGCCAACGACAAATCGATTGTCTTCTACGAATTTTTGAAAATGAAATTTGAAGAGGGCGCTAGAGAGCCATTTTGTGAGAGAGTGCCTTGATTTGCATATCACTGCGTTCAGCTCACAAATGTGCATAAACGCTGTATTAGCATTTTCCCAACAAAAAATGTGTGAAAGATAAATATTTTATTGAAATATTGCAAAAATTGCGATTTTGTTGAAAATTCACCCTGACCACACCCAAAGTCATAATCAAAATGTAATTGTTAATCTTTAATCACACATGGGTTTAGAGGGATTTGGCCAAATTTGAAGTGTTTATGATGAGAACTGGGCGAGAAAATGTCCTGAATGCGAGGATGTGCACTTTTGTCGTTCCCAGGTTTGATCCAATATGGCCAACTTCCTGTACATTTTAGGGCGGGGCCATAATATCATTTTTGTCATGTCCCGACATGTACTATTTTTTTATGTGAGTTTTGGATTTTTACGTTGACTTTTTTCCGAGTCGGGCTCCCATTGGCCTCGTTATTTTTTCTCGGGGTCTTTTGTGACAATTAGAGCTCGTCGAGTTCTAATTTTTGACACCACTCACTGCCATGTCGGGGCGTGTTTACTACTTGATTTTTGCCATTTTCCACGCTCCGGACGCGGTTTTAATGAGTCCCTCGCCGGGACGGAGTCCCAGGCTCGGGCCTAATAATAATAATAATAATGGAAACGCATTTTCCACCCATTATTTTTCTCCTAAACCATAACAGCTACAGTCATGTGACTTTCTCACATTGTGCCCCATCACAAATAAAGCCTCTGTGATTTTTTTCACACGTCCACGACAAATCGATTGTCTTCTATGAATTTTTGAAAATGAAATTTGAAGAAGGCGCTAGAGAGCCATTTTGTGAGAGAGTGCCTTGATTTGCATATCATTGCGTTCAGCTCACAAATGTGCATAAACGCTGTATTAGCGTTTTCCCAACAAAAAATGTGTGAAAGAGAAATATTTTTTTGAAACATTCCAAAAAATAAGATTTTGTTGAAAATTCACCCTGACCACACCCAAAGTCATAATCAAAATGTAACGGATAATCTTTAATCACACATGGGTTTAGTGGGATTTGGCTAAATTTGATGTGTTTCTGATGAAAACTGTGCGAGAAAATGTCCTGAATGCGAGGGTGTGCACTTTTGTCGTTCCCGGGTTTGATCCAATATGGCCGGCGTCCTGTACATTTTAGGGCGGGGCCATAATATCATTTTTGTCATGTCCCGACATGTACTATTTTTTGATGTGAGTTTCGGATTTTTACGTCGACTTTTTTCCGAGTCGGGCTCCCATTGGCCCCATGAAAATCAAAGTTTGAGGTGGCGCTACCGAGTCGTCTTGCGATATTTTTTCTCGGGGTCTTTTGTGACAATTAGAGCTCGTCGAGTTCTAATTTTTGACACCACTCACTGCCATGTCGGGGCGTGTTTACTACTTGATTTTTGACATTTTCCACGCTCCGGACGCGGTTTTAATGAGTCCCTCGCCGGGACGGAGTCCCAGGCTCGGGCCAAATAATGGAAATTTTTTTCCACCCATTATTTTTCTCCTAAACCTTAACAGCTACATTCATGTGACTTTCTCACATTGTGCCCCATCACAACCTGTGATTTTTTTCACACGTCCACATCAAAGCGTTTGTCTTCTACGAATTTTTGAAAATGAAATTTGAAGAGGGCGCTAGAGAGCCATTTTGTGAGAGAGTGCCTTGATTTGCATATCATTGCGTTCAGCTCACAAATGTGCATAAATGCTGTATTAGCGTTTTCCCAACAAAAAATGTGTGAAAGAGAAATATTTTATTGAAATTTTCCAAAAATTGCATTTTTGTTGAAAATTCACCCTGACCACACCCAAAGTCATAATCAAAATGTAATTGATAATCTTTAATCACACATGTCTTTAGTGGGATTTGGCCAAATTTGAAGTGTTTGTGATAAAAACCGTGCGAGAAAATGTCCTAAATGCGAGGGTGTGCACTTTTGTCATTCACGGGTTTGATCCAATATGGCCGACTTCCTGTACATTTTAGGGCGGGGCCATAATATCATTTTTGTCATGTCCCGACATGTACTATTTTTTGATGTGAGTTTCGGATTTTTACGTTGACTTTTTTCCGAGTCGGGCTCCCATTGGCCCCATGAAAATCAAAGTTTGAGGTGGCGCTATCGAGTCATCTTTCGTTATTTTTTCTCGGGGTCTTTTGTGATAATTAGAGCTCGTCGAGTTCTAATTTTTGACACCACTCACTGCCATGTCGGGGCGTGTTTACTACTTGATTTTTGCCATTTTCCATGCTCCAGACGCGGTTTTAATGAGTCCCTCGCCGGGACATAGTCCCAGGCTCGGGCCTAATAATGGAAACGCATTTTTAAACTCATTATTTGTCTCCTAAACCATAACAGCTACAGTCATGTGACTTTCTCACATTGAGCTCCATCACAAATAAGGCCCCTGTGATTTTTTTCACACGTCCATGACAAATCGATTGTATACGACGAATTTTTGAAAATGAAATTTGAAGAGGGCGCTAGAGAGTCATTTTGTGAGAGAGTGCCTTGATTTGCATATCACTGCATTCAGCTCAGCAATGTGCATAAACGCTGTATTAGCGTTTTCCCAACAAAAATTTTGTGAAAGAGAAATATTTTTTTGAATTATTCCAAAATTTGCGATTTTGTTGAAAATTCACCATGACCACACCCAAAGTCATAATCAAAATGTAATTGTTAATCTTTAATCACACATGGGTTTAGTTGGATTTGGCCAAATTTGAAGTGTTTGTGATGAAAACTGTGGGAGAAAATGTCCTGAATGTGAGGGTATGCACTTTTGTCATTACCGGGTTTGATCTAATATGGCCGACTTCCTGTACATTTTAGGGCGGGGCCACAATATAATTTTTGTCATGTCCTGACATGATCTATTTTTTGATGTGAGTTGACTTTTTTCCGAGTCGGGCTCCCATTGGCCCCATGAAAATCAAAGTTTGAGGTGGCGCTACCGAGTCATCTTTCGTTATTTTTTCTCGGGGTCTTTTGTGACAATTAGAGTTCGTCGAGTTCTAATTTTTGTCGGGGCGTGATTACTACTTGATTTTTGCCATTTTCCATGCTCCGGACGCAGTTTTAATGAGTCCCTCGCCGGGACGTAGTCCCAGGCTCGGGCCTAAGAAAACTGAGATTGTGGTGTTTGGCTAAACTAACCCATTGCTTGGGCCTGACAGTATGATGTTCTTTGTCATCTTATTGCCATCCTGCAGTGAGGAATTTTGGGGTGATTGTGGACTCTGTGGTCAAGCTGGACAAGCACACAAGCTCTGTCATAAAATCCAGTTTCATTCAGTTGAGGCTCCTTGCCAAAGTAAAGTCCTACCTTCCACAGGCAGATTTTGAAAAAGCTATTTGTAACGTTGCGTCTGGATTATTGTAATAGTTTGTATGTAAGGCTGGACCAGGGCTCCCTGCAGTGCTTGAAATATGTCCAGAATGCTGCAGCTCGTCTGCTGACAAAAACTAAGAGACGAGACACATCACTCCTGTGTTGTGCAACCTGCACTGACTCCTGTTTCATATCAGATGAAATTGTGTTTGAATGTGTGCACTCTATGGGTCCAGTCTGCACTCTATGGTCCTCTTTATTTGAGGGAGTTATTGCAGGCCTAAATTCTTCCCAGAGCCGTGAGATCAGATGACCATCTGCTGCTGGCTGTGCTCGGGGCCAGGCTCAAAACCAGAGCTGAAAGAGCCTTTTCTGTGGCAACACCCACACAGCGCCCTTTGCTTGTCAGATGCTCTCAGTCCGTAGTACAGTTTAAAACCAAACTAAAAACCCATCTTTTTTCCTTGGCATTTGGTTCTAGCTAGGCAGGATGTTTTGGTGTTTTATTGTTTTATTGTTCTTTTCCTATGTGCCGTATTTTATGTATATCTGTTTTTGTTTATTGTTGTTTATGTGAAGCACTTTGGGTAAGTTGCATTTTAAATGTGCTCTATAAATAAAATTGAATTGAATTGAATTCTGATTGGATGATCATCTTGACAACCAAAATAACAAATTATAACATAAAGAAATGGGCAAACAATGTTTCTGTAATTAAGACTAAATCAGCATTACAATTGTTTTTAGTAAACGCTATATTTGATTTGAAAATGTTTGACTCATATCTGGGGACACAGATAAGTCAAGTTTATAAAAGTAAGGTTATGAGGACTTCATAGAGACAGGCACGCAATGCTTTAATACAAAAATAAATAAAATGATGGTAACTTATCTAAACTCTTGTAAACCTGCCCTGAAAACTCCAAATGTTTTGCAAACTCCAGTAACTGTGGTGGTAGCTAAAGCGCCGTAAATACAGAGGCCTTATCACGTCTGCAGTGCTGTAGATTACGAGTGGGGCTCTTGCAGACGACCAAGCCTGTGCCAGCCAATGCTCCCAAACCCCATCCCCTCTCCACGGATTAACTGCAGCGCTTTTTATTAACAGTAATTCCTCTTGTTTTCTCCAGCCGAGTGTATCAATTGCTTTGTATAAATCAGTGCGCGGTCTGAGCAGGAAGTAGGAGGATAAAAGGATTTGGGGAGATGGAGAGGGATTGCAAAGAAAACACACAAGTCATGGGGAACTGTTTGTCCTGGGGATCATGTTCTTAATTGCAGATTTGCACACTCCAAAGTCAATACTCGCCGTGCTGATTACGATCTCGGCTACAAAACTGCAAAACATGTTTTTTTCATCCATCAAAACACAGAGACTCGGGAAGTTAAAAGTGGGTCTTAGTCACAAAGGATAGGTGCAGAAAAAGTGAGCGGTACAACGTGAGTGTTTTGTCCTCAAACAAAGACAATTTAAAGCCTGCTTGAGCCTGCACTATAGTTATAACCTACGAAACTTGTGGATCATTATGTTATCATTTGGACATTTTAAATCGCAATATTCATCTAAAACGACTTAATAAAAGAAACAAGTCCACTGGCTTTTGTTGTAACGTCAGCATTGCCCAATGAGAACTGACATTACAACAAAGACCCATGAAATTGTCGGCACCTCCGATGTATAGCCACAGCTCACACTAGCAAGACTTTTTTTTCACTTGTACCATACTGACTACATGCTGCCTAATCCTATGTTTTTCACTAAGAAATCAAAAATGGAAAACAAATTACAGAGCAGTGGCTGTATTGGCAGTGAAAACTGAAGTTAATTGGCAAAATGGCGCCTTGAAAACACGCAATTAAAGATTCCTCAAACATGCATGAATCAGTCCAAGGAAGGAGAGCAACTGTAACATAGTTAAAAGTTCTATCAAGATTTTGCAGAGTAAGTCTGCTTTAACAGAGGCGGGTAGGGTAGCCATATTTCCATCCATCCATCCATTTTCTTCCGCTTATCCGGGGCCGGGACGCGGGGGCAGCAGTCTAAGCAGGGACTTCCAGACTTCCCTCACCCTCCAGCTCCTCCGGTGGGACCCCAAGGCGTTCCCAGGCCAGCCGAGAGACATAGTCCCTCCAGCGTGTCCCGGAGCCTCCTCCCGGTGGGACATGCCCAGAACACCTCCCTAGGGAGGCGTCCAGGAGGCATCCTGAGCAGATGACTGAGCCACCTCAACTGGTTCCTCTCAACGTGTAGGAGCAGCGGCTCTACTCCAAGCTCCTCCCGTGTGACCGAGCTCCTCACCCTATCCCTAAGGGTGCGCCCGGCCACCCTACGGAGGAAACCCATTTCAGCCGCTTGTATCCGCGACCTTGTCCTTTCTGTCATTACCCAGAGCTCATGACCATAGGTGAGGGTAGGAACGTAGATTGACCGGTAAATCAAGAGCTTCGCCTTCTGGCTCAGCTCCTTCTTTACCACAACGGAGCGATACAGCGACCGCATCACTGCAGACGCTGCACCGATCCGCCTGTCAATCTCACGCTCCATCCTTCCCTCACTCATGAACAAGGCCCCGAGATACTTGAACTCCTCCACTTGGGGCAGAGACTCTCCACCCACCCGGAGAGGGCAAACCACCTTTTTCCGGTCGAGCACCATGGCCTCGGATTTGGAGGAGCTGATTCTCATCCCAGCCGCTTTACACTCGGCCCCAGTGCCTGCTGCAGGTCCTGGCTCGATGAAGCCATCAGGACAAAATCATCTGCAAAGAGCAGAGATGAAATCCTGTGGTTCCCAAACCAGACCCCCTCCGGCCCCTGGCTGCGCCTAGAAATTCTGTCCATAAATATAATGAACAGAACCGGTGACAAAGGGCAGCCCTGGCGGAGTCCAACATGCACTGAGAACAGGTCTGACTTACTGCCGACAATGCGAACACAGCTCCTGCTCCGGTCATACAGGGACCCGACAGCCCTTAGCAAAGGGCCCCGGACCCCATACTCCCAGAGGACCCCCCAAAGGATACCACGAGGGACACAGTCGAATGCCTTCTCCAGATCCAAAAAACACATGTGGACTGGTTGGGCAAACTCCCAAGAACCCTCAAGGACCCGGTGGAGAGTATAGAGCTGGTCCAGTGCTCCGCGACCAGGACGAAAATCACACTGCTCCTCCTGAATCCGAGGTTCGAAATTTGATTCTCCTCTCCAGTACCCTGGAATAGACTTTACCGGGAAGGCTGAGGAGTGTAATTCCCCTGTAATTGGAACACACCCTCCAGTCCCCCTTCTTATACAGAGGGACCACCACCCCCGACCGCCACGCGATGTTGCAGAGACGTGTCAGCCAAGACAGCACCACGACATTCAGAGACTTGAGGTACTCAGGACGGATCTCGTCCACCCCCGGAGCCTTGCCACCGAGGAGCTTGCCAACCACCTCACTGACTTCAGCCAGGGTGATGGACGAGTCCTCCGGGTCCGCGCGACAACATCCCCAGTCGAGGTCATGCCATGCCCCCCTCAGTGTCTGCGTACACTGGTGTATGGATGTGTGTGTGAATGGGTGAGTGGTTCCTTGTTGTAAAGTGCTTTGAGTGCCTTGAAGGTGTGACCAATGTGACCATTTACCATTTTAGTCGATAAATCTATCGACAGAACCTTTCTTTAGAGTAAAAAAATCATTTAGAAAAACTACTACTCAAGTAAGCGTAACTTAAAGACTTAAAGACACATGATTTATAATTTGAGGTTAATGTAATTTGAAGAACAAAACATTAAAAAAAATTCACCAATTCACCATTTTCTAAGGACAGATCACAAAATGAGAAAAAACATTATATCTGAAGGAGCGCTGCAAGAGACACAAATCTTCATATTGTTAACATAAAACTTTTGTCACTTAGACTTACTCACAATGGGAGAAGTAACCAAAATGAAAAAGTAGGAGTAAAAGTATGCTATACTATAAAAGTAGTCTGAAAAGTACAATTTCTTTAAAAAGTTACTCAAGTAAATGTAACTGAGTAACTGACTACTATCCACCTCTGCCATTTAAATACAGTCTCCATTGAATCATCACAGATAAATTGAGTGTATAGATATAGCCTGTTATTTTTGCTTTACAGTTGTCCCTCACTATAACATGGTTCACCTTTCATTTTTAGTGCAATTTTACATGCTTTTTTTCAGTATATGAATGCACATTGTGTTCTGCGTCCTGATTGTCTAAGGGACTGTAGACCATTGTCAATCAGTCTCCTCCATGCTGTGTCTCCTGTACAATACAGAATGCGTACAGCCAAATGTACATAAATGTTCGATTGCTAGCAGTGTGACTCTGAAGTGCTGTATGTTTGCAAGTTTTCTCCCTGACAAAACCCACAATGTCGATGAAACATTCTTCACCGACAAAGGCACCTATTTTTTTTTTAATCTATGAAGGTTTGAACTTTGAGAGTGTTTAAACAAGAGTGAAATGTGAGAAAATGTTAATGCCTCTCTGAGAAAGGTGTTTAAAGTGTGTGGTGAGGGGTTTTACAGCTTTTAAACATATTTAGTAATTGTAAAAAGTAAAACTGACTACTTGATTTCACCTATTGCAGGTTATTTTTAGAACGTAACCCCCGCAATACACATTGTATATCATATTTGCAGAAAGGAAAGTGTATGAGTAAAGTATATGTAAAAAAGCAGATTAAACTCACGATTCACAAGACTTTGCATAAATTGTTTTCTAGTGTTTTTTTTTTTTTTTTGCATAAATAGTTGTTTTTGCATGAACTCCCCCTGCAGGTGTATTCTTGTGAGTGCAGTCTGGATCAGATACATAGAGATAAGTATTAGCTTGAGAGCTTTTGCCAAGCCCCCACTTCGAGCAATTGACTGGCAGGACAAGTCTTTAATTAATCTAGTGGACTACAACCCTGTGCATAGTTCTGCATGTGAGCCACAGTACGCTATTGCTGCAACTATCAGTTATTTTAGGAGTTGTCAATTGAGCAACATTTTTCTCGATTAGTTGACTAGTCAAACAATTATTACATTGTACACTGAGATTATTTAGAAATATCTGTAACAAAATAAAGGTTGAAATATGTTGGCTGAAGGCTTTTAGTCTAGATAGAATATTTACAAATACAGCGTAATATTAATTCAAGAAAATTAGAAATAGGCGTGGCAAGGCAAGGCAAGTTTATTTGTATAGCACAATTCGTACACATGTCATGATCCGCAGTGTCCACTCCTGGTTTTCCTCCCTGCGTGCTCCTTCCCTCCCTCACCTGCCAGATCTGGGCTGGGCTCCTGGCTCCTCCCGCGCGCACCTGCAGCCCATCAGTGCAATCAACATGCCTGCTGGGCATAAAAGGAGCTGGGAGAGGAGACTCAGCGTGGGATCATTGTCATGTTCATGTCATCCTGTTATGTCATGTCTTTCCTGCCTGCATTCCTGTCGCCCTTGTGTTCTTGTCGTGCTCCGGTCCTGGATGTCTCCTGCCTGCTCTGCCCTACGCCCGTCTTGTCTGCCTGTCGTCCTGTCGTCCCTTCATGTGGTCGGTTCCTGTGTCCTGTGTTCCTGCTCACCTGCTCACCTGCTCACCTCCGGATCACCCACTGGTTGTACATTGTCCTATTTTCTACAATAAATCCTGTAAATATTCCCCGAGTCTGCATCCTTTGGTCCGCCACACACACCCGTTACGACAACACAAAGTAATTCAAAGTGCTTTACAGAATAAGAAGGACATTAAAATCGCACAAATCAAAACATAAATCATCACAAATAATCATCATAAAGTTAACATTAAAACAGAAGAGTGCAGAAGAGTCAAAAGTATTGAAGTACTGATATTAAAAAAATTATTACATTCACAGGACAGAAATGAACCTTTCCTGCATAGCTTTAGAATGATCTTGAGCTGTATCAAAACAAGTATAAGACCACTTAGACTACAATATGCCCATGGAACACTACGGAACCTACCTGGACCATTGAGGGATTATAGGCCACATGGGAAGAAAATAAAGTACCACGAGTTAATGATTTAATGTTGAAAATCACATTCTATTGTCTTAAGAGAGAGCATTTATTTATTTTTTTATTGTCGTGGTATCAGAATCAGTACTGAGTGTCGAGTCTATACCTTTGTATCAAAATCAAGCTTTACATTTTAGTATGACATGAGAACACTCATCAGAAATTATTAATTCTTTTCTGACATTTTGATTTGATAAGGTCTGTGTAATAAAAGATATTTTGGCATGTATTGGAGAGTTTTAAAGAGTGTTATGAAGTGTTTCATACTTGGCCTCTCTACATACTTAGAATGAGAAAAACCTGTATGTGTCCTCTATCTACAGACTAAGGCATTGGCAACCCAGGTTCAGTTATGATTGTAATAACTTACAATAACTTTTTTTTTTTTTTACTGTAAAAGTACAGGCCAATTTATAAATGATTATTAAATACATTGTCAGGACTGTTTCTTGCACTGAGACAGGGTAACAAGTACTCCTTAAAAAACACAGACTTTAGCTGAAACACAAAACAATTCATCCATTTTGACTCCACCTTCAACCACATTGTATTTTTAGATGCATATATAAACAAACTTCCTTGTATAGTTTGTTTCACCCTGAGGAGTAAATAAAAAACTGATGCCATGTCTTGGTTTCATCATGGGGGAGAAGGAAGGGAGTACCTGTGGCATAAGGTAGCTATGCAATAAAGCGTTTGCCATCTGTCGGGACTGGAGAAGTCGAGAATCCTTCAAGAAAATCACCAGAGACTTAATTAAAGTTGGAATATTAGTGAGGGGTAGACTGATGCTTCTCCAATACAGTGACAGCCATAGGAAGAAAGGCTTTGAATGTGACAAGACATTACAATATACCACAGATAATAAGAGCTGTGTTGTTAAAGGAAACAAAAGGAATCAAATGAAACACTGAAATGTAAAATAGGTTTAATATAGATGTGTTGGGGTGTTTTTAAATGGCCCGTGCCTGATTTTTTAATTATTTTTTTTTTACATGTATTTGAATAAACTTATTCTTGCCCTAGTACAGATACATTATATAAGCAGCCCCTCAGGGACCTTCACCTACAGCTGCCATACCTTTAAAAGGGCCCGCCCCCTGTCATTCCTGACTGCTGGATTCTGTCAGTGAACTGCCTCCTCTGTGGTTTTTTTATAACTTTGTAAACTGAGGCACTTGTAGTCTTTGTAACTTAGTTCTGAGACTGGTTTGTTTTGTGTTACTGTAATTTACATACTTTTGTTTTGTTTGCTTTATTACCTTTAGTTATACATTTAACTACTCTGCTAAGAGCCTTTAACATTCCATGTAAATAAATTATAACTTTAGTTTTACCATTTTTCATCATTATTACCTCCCCTGTCCCTAGCTGAGCTGGGTTGTATCAAGTTGGGGGCTCCCCCAGGCTCATAACCCTATTCCCAGTACTAAAGTTTTAATAATTGTATAATTGGATTGTTATAGGTAAAGCTTTTATTTTGAATTTGTTCTACCATGACATCGGTGAGGGTGAACAGGCTGGTGGACTGCAGTTTCCTTGGTGTTGAAAGGCCTAAAATGTGCATGGACCCTGAGCTTCCGCCTGAGGGTGATGTGGAGTTTGCTGTGCGGCCTAACCCTCCGAGCATTCTTGCTCTGCACCAGCCCCTCTCGCCCCCTGCTCTCCCAGGGACAGGGCTCATCTCAAAATGGAGGAAGAGGCAAAGGAGAGAGAGTGCAGAGCTCAGCTTGAACTTTGAACACTAGCCAAAAGCCAAATACTGATTCTGAGTCTTTGATTTCAGATGGATTAGTTGGTCCCCCTTCTGGCAAAGCGTCTGATCAGCACTTTTCTAACTATATTTTCTTGTCTCCTTTTTCAGAAAAACCTGTGATTACCAAGCCTGTTGGGACAAGGTCTCAAGTCCAGAGTATGACAAAACCTCCTTTTCATACTGCAGAGATGGATTGTGCATGGGAGTTAAACAATGCCACGTTAAAATTCTTTGTTATTTGATTGTGCCGTGGAGTGTGTCAGTTGGCCCAAGGTCGACCACATTCACACTCGCCCCGCTACAGAGTGCCAGTGTCAACAGTCACATTCTGGGCTGTTTACTTTTACTTTACTTATATGATATATCAAAGTACTTTGAAAGTAGCAAAATTGTAATGGTGCCATGTGTAAATTTGATGGGTTTTGTTTATAGTATGTTTGCTAGGTAACAGTTATGGAATTACCTCTACCTTTGTCACATTTGCTGCTTTTGCTGTGATTTCTATGCTAGTGTCCAATGATGAAGTAAAATTAGAAACCTAAAAAGGTCAAACTAGGAAAATCTAGATTTTAGTTAACTGGGGTTTAGCCATAAGAGAAGGATGGAGCGACAGCTACATGAGAAGAACATCCAGGGGGTGTGGAGAAGTCTAAAGACTATCTCAGGCTTCAAAGCACCTCCTGCCCAGACGGAGGGGGACCTGCTGTGGGTGAACGACCTCAATTCTCACTTCCTGAGATTTGATCAATCACCCACCTGTGCAGATGAACTGTGCGGAGTTATGGATCATGTCTTCAACATGGGCCTAAAGCTGAGGGGGGTACCACAACTCTGGAAGACCTCCTGCGTGGTACCAGTGCCCAAGACGCCACAGGCCAAGGAGCTCAGCAGCTTCAGGCCAAGAACTGCGGGTCTGATCTCATGACCTGTAGTGTGGGGGCGCCCCAGGGCACTGTCCTTGTGCCCTTTCTTTTCACCCTTTACACTACAGACTTCAGACACAACACGGACAGCTGCGTCCTGCAGAAGTTCTCTGATGACTCTGCCATCATTGGCCTCATCAAGGATGGAGTACAGAGGACTAACACAGGACTTTGTGGACTGGTGTCAGCAGAACCACCTCATCATCAATGCAGAGAAGACCAAGGAAATGGTGGTGGGCTTCCGCAGATGCCACTCTACTGCCCCCTCAGTGAACATCCAGGAAAGGGACATTGAGAGAGTGGACTCATACAAGTACCTGGGTGTTCATCTGAACAACAAACTGGACTGGACTCACAACACAGACACACTGTACAGGAAGGGCCAGAGCACGCTCTATCTCCTGAGGAGACTCAGGTCTTTTGGAGTGAGAGGGCCACTCCTGAAGACTTTCTATGACTCTGTGGTGGCATCAGCCATCCTGTACGGTGTGGTCTGCTGGAACAGCAGCATCACAGAGAGGGAGAGGAAGAAGCTGGACAAGGTCATCAAGAAGTCCAGCTCCGTCCTGGGCTGTCCTCAGAGCTCAGGTCATTTCTATGCTGGGCCATGAGTCTCACCCCCCGCAGGATGCTCTGTCTGCCCTGGAGAGCAGCTTCAGTGACAGACTGATTCACCCTCGCTGTGTGAAGGAGAGGTTTCGCAGGTCTTTCCTTCCTGCTGCTGTCAGACTGTACAATGAACACTGTGCACTTATTCTGTTACATATTAAATTATGCAGTCTGACATTAAAACAGCAAATTCCACCATAGAATGTTAAACTATAGGGATTCCAGAATATTGTAATGTCATTCCTTCTATGCCCTTCCATCTGAACAAAACTTCAGCATATCCATGGTTACCACAAAGCCCTTTGAAACAAAGCACTTCATAACTTTGTGATTCATTGAAATTTTGGACAATAATTTGTAAAGTATCACTCACACTGCAACTTAGAGGAGTTGCAGCAGAGGGCTTCTAAAAGGTAAGACCTAAAAACTTACATGCGATGAAAAAGTCAAATATTGATCACCTGTTTTAATGCTTTTAAATGCATTTACCAAACAATTGCATACATTTCTTATGTGTTTTTTTGGTAATACAGAATTGCACTGGGAATTGGTGCATCTAATGTGGCTGAAGAGACAACAGTTGTACAAAAATTACAATAAAATAACCTACAACAAAAAACTTTGATAATCTGTAAAGTGATTTAAAATGTGTCAACTTAGTATGTGTATTTCTTACAAACTTTGCAGTTTATGTCACGGTAACTGCAATATTGCAATTCCATGGTATGATCACACCACATAGGTGCTCAAGTAACCGCGGTATCCACATTTTAATGAGGCTCCATGCACATGCATGGCGTAATTTTACTATTCAACTATGAACCATGTTTACCCAGCTCTAGGTTGCAGATACAGTGGTGAGAGAGGAAAAGATGGCTGTGCCCCTTTAAGAAAAGCTCTATCACTGTCAGTGCTAAAGCTAGCATGTCCCTTCAATCAGAGGGCTCGAGTCTCAAGCAGACAGTTTACCATGAATGTATGGCTTTAAGTGCTACTTTTTGGAGGAGAAACAGACTTAAATGCATATCCAGTGATTGGGCAGTGCAAAAACCACGTGACGTATGGCTCAGCTCACGATAACCTGCACTCTACCCACGGAGCTGACACGTGTCCACACGCCCTCCATCCTACGTGAATTTAGTGCAAGGGTGTTATAACACAATAATATATGTTCCTAGTTGATTTTTTTGCCAGTGCAAACTTGGTTAATTTGCAGCTTTGTGATCTAAACCAGTCAAAAGCAAAGTGTCTGCTGCCAAATATAGGTAAACTCTGCCAATGTCTGACATCACTCGTCTCTTATATCATGAGAGACACACACCTGCAGAGGCGGAGTTGAGGTGCAAGTCAAGTACTCATTGGTCTAGAAGCCGTTCACACTACTCTTTAGGCCTGTAGACCCTGGCCCTCCTCCCTCCTCGTCCCTCCGTCTCTGTTTCTGTTCTCCTGACCCCACACCTTCTTCCCTCTCACTCTTCCTTTTAGTCCCCCTGACCGCTCCACTCCTCCACCTTCATTCTCCCCTTTAGTGCTGCAGTTCTGCAGCAGAAATAATACATGCATTTACCAAAAGTAAATCATGTACAACATGCCCATGAATGTTATTTTTCAGTTTTGCGCCTGGATTGATAAATGAGACCCCACTTTAACCCTAAATATAATTTGCAATTGAAGTTTGAAAACAGTTGAATCAACAGCCAGTGGTCAGGTAAAGTTGTCAGAAGTCCCAACAACTTTAGGTGCATACGGGTCCAAGCACTCCAGACGGTGAGAGGGGGACATGCACAGGGACTAGGTCGTCTTTATGATGCCAATGAGTGCATGGCCAGCCGCTGGGATTTACTCCAGACAGACAGCTCTCTAAGACAACTGATTAAATTGTAGTGAGAAGACAGGAAAATGTTTAATTCACTCGCACTTAGTATTCATGGGAGGGATAGCCATACAAGAGTTCACCTTGGAGGGGTCATGTGGAGGGACGGGCTGGAATCCAAAATAGGTCCGGGTGCACACTTCCAGCAAGCACGCCTAAACAAATGGCATTGTGCTTTTAATTGCTTTGATTATCAAGTTTACTTTGCTCAAATTGAAAATGGTAATTGGGAACAACAGCTAGATTCTACAAGTTGTGTGTTGATAGATTTACGGGAAAAATCAATTCCTTTGTCTGGGTCTAAATGGGAATGCAATGTGCTTTTCTTCTCGCAACATGCATGTTTAGAGCATTATATGGGGGGGGGGGGGGGGGGGGGGGAATTATGCAGAGGCATAGGTACTGTGGTTAGCAAAATTACTTTAATAATGAAGTGCATGTGATGCAAGCTAGTTCATTACACTGAAGCGAAAATCATTTGTGCAGAAGTAAAATACAAGATTATTGTAGTTAAATAAATAAATATAATTAAGTGTTGTTTACTTCTAGAACACTCTGCACTTTTAGTTGCACCCATCGATGACCTGGGTAGTCTAAAGTGGTTTGTGTGACTACCTGTGTATGTGTGTCTTATCTCGATCCGATTTGAAAAGAGTTCGGTCAGGGTTCTTCTGGCGAGTATGCTTCGACTGGCACGGTTTGCTTGGGGCTGCCTTGGCGCGAATTGTTTGGCAACCCCAGCTGGGGAGCATTCCGATTGCAAAATGTCACAGGACGCTTTTTAGCGTGACACAGGTCTAACAAGACACGCCCAAAGGTGTATCTTGTATCTGACATACAGTTGCAAGAAAAAGTACATGAACCATCTGGGATTATGTGGAGTTTTGCATGAATTGGTCATAAAATGTGCGCTGAACTTCATCTAAGTCACAACAATAGAAAAACACAGTCTGCTTAAAATAATACTACACAAACATATGTTTTTGTGTTTTTATTGAACATAGCATGTAAACATTCACAGTGCAGAGAGGAAAAAGTATGTGAACCCCTAACCTAACGACTTCTCCAAGAGCTAATTGGAGCCAGGAGTGAGGCAACCTTGAGTCCAATCAGTGTAATGATATCAGATGTGTTGCGGAAAGCTGTCCTGCCCTTTAAAAACACATACCAGTTTTGGGTTTGTTGGTTTCATGAAGTGAACCATGCCTCGCAGAAAAGGGCTGTCAGAAGACCTACAATCAAGAATTGTTGACTTGCATGAAGCTGGAAAGGGTTGCAAAAGTATCTCCAAAAGCCTTGATGTTCCTGTGTCCACGATAAGACAGACTGTCTATAAATGGAGAAAGTTCAACACTGATGCTACTCTTCCTAGGCGTGGTCATCCTGTAAAGATGACTGCAAGAGCACAGCGCAGAATGCTTAATAAAGTAAAGAAGAAGAACATTTTTGTTGACACATCTACAATAAGGAAAATATTAAACAAGAATGGAGTACATGGGGGGAGACCACAGAGGAAGCCATTGCTGTGAAAACAAAAAATACTGCAACATGTTTGAAGTTTGCAAAGAGCAACTGGATGTTCCACAGCACTACTGGCAAAATATTCTATGGACAGATGAAACCAAAATTGAGTTGTTTGGAAAAAAACACACAGCGCTCTGTGTGGAGAAAAAAAGGAACAGCACACCAACATCAAAACCTCATCCCCAATATAAAACATGGCTGCCTCAGGGCCTGGACAGATTGTTGTCATTGATGGAAAATAAATTCCAGCATTTATCAAGACATTTTGCAGGAAAACCTAAGACCATCTGTCCGCCAACTGAAGCGCCGCAGAGGATGGGTGATGCAACAGGACAATGATCCAAAGCATACCAGTAATTCCACAAAAGAATGGCTTCAACAGAACAAAATACACTCACCTAAAGGATTATTAGGAACACCTGTTCAATTAATGCAATTATCTAATCAACCAATCACATGGCAGTTGCTTCAATGCATTTAGGGGTGTGGTCCTGGTCAAGACAATCTCCTGAACTCCAAACTGAATGTCAGAATGGGAAAGAAAGGTGATTTAAGCCATTTTGAGTGTGGCATGGTTGTTGGTGCCAGACGGGCCAGTCTGAGTATTTCACAATCTGCTCAGTTACTGGGATTTTCACGCACAACCATTTCTAGGGTTTACAAAGAATGGTGTGAAAAGGGAAAAACATCCAGTATGCGGCGAAAATGCCTTGTTGATGCTAGAGGTCAGAGGAGAATGGGCCGAGTGATTCAAGCTGATAGAAGAGAAACGTTGACTGAAATAACCACTCGTTACCACAGAGGAATGCAGCAAAGCATTTGTGAAGCCACAACACGCACAACCTTGAGGCGGATGGGCTACAACAGCAGAAGACCCCATCGGGTACCACTCATCTCCACTACAAATAGGAAAAAGAGGCTACAATTTGCACGAGCTCACCAAAATTGGACAGTTGAAGACTGGAAAAATGTTGCCTGGTCTGATGAGTCTCGATTTCTGTTGAGACATTCAAATGGTAGAGTCAGAATCTGGCGTAAACAGAATGAGAACATGGATCCATCATGCTGTTACCACTGTGCAGGCTGGTGGTGTAATGGTGTGGGGGATGTTTTCTTGGCACACTTTAGGTCCCTTAGTGCCAATTGGGCATCGTTTAAATGCCACGGGCTACCTGAACATTGTTTCTGACCATGTCCATCCCTTCATGACCACCATGTACCCATCCTCTGATGGCTACTTCCAGCAGGATAATGCACCATGTCATAAAGCTTGAATCATTTCAAATTGGTTTCTTGAACATGACAATGAGTTCACTGTACTACAATGGCCCCCACAGTCACCAGATCTCAACCCAATAGAGCATCTTTGGGATGTGGTGGAACGGGAGCTTCGTGCCCTGGATGTGCATCCCACAAATCTCCATCAACTGCAAGATGCTATCCTATCAATATGGGCCAACATTTCTAAAGAATGCTTTCAGCACCTTGTTGAATCAATGCCACATAGAATTAAGGCAGTTCTGAAGGCGAAAGGGGGTCCAACACCGTATTAGTATGGTGTTCCTAATAATCCTTCAGGTGAGTGTATGACTTCTGGAGTGGCCCTGACCTTAACCCAATTGAAATGCTGTGGCATGACCTTAAGAGAGCGATTCACACCAGACATCCCAAGAATATTGCTACACTGAAACAGTTTTGTGAAGAGGAGTGGTCCAAAATTATACCAGATCGTTGTGCAGGTCTGCAACTACAGGAAACGTTTGGTTGAGGTTATTGCTGCCAAAGGAGGGTCAACCAGTTATTAAGTCCAAAGGTTCACATACTTTTTCCACCCTGCACTGTGAATGTTTACATGTTATGTTCAATAAATACATAAAAACATATAATGTTTGCGTAGTATTATTTTAAGCAGACTGTGTTTTTCTATTGTTGTGACTTAGATGAAATTCAAAGAACATTTTATGACCAATTCATGCAAAACTCCACATAATCCCAAAGGGTTCACATACTTTTTCTTGCAACTGTAGGCCGCTACGAGATGTAGGATAGCTATAAAAAAATTTTTTTTTTAAAAAGACCGGTGCTACAGGAGTATCAACACAGATCAACAGCAGCACAACAATGAGCTTGTGGGGATTAAGACTGGAAACAACTCCACACAATCAATGGAGGACCAGCAGCATGCCAATAGCGGCATAAGTGACATTTCTTGGAGAAACGATCATCATAAAATAATAGTTTCGCACAGGAAGCTGACTTGATATTGTGATATACCGCCAGGTTTCCAGTGACAGCAACTTACATATTGAGCTGATATGCTTCACAAAACTGACCTATCCAGCTTTTTCCTGTTTATTGAGGCATGCCACTCCCGTCAAGATAAAACATATTACATTTGCAGTCTATAATGCAGCTAGCACTAGCAACCCCCATTGCATTAAATTAAGAGGAGTTAAAACGCAGCACAGAGGTGCAGATAAATTAAATAAATGCAAAAACAAAACAAAAAACTGACGATAAACCACAAACTTGGAATACCAAATAACTTTTCATCATTTGTTGAGATCAGCCTTTGAGAGTATAACTCTAGTATGATTTAGATTGTATTAAGTTAATGATAGTTATGTTTAGGTGGCGTCTGTTGTTCACGTAGCAGAGCAGTCCCTGAACCTGTACCCAGAGCACAGAAACCCAACTTGACTGAAGTTGCTGCTGGTCCTCCAGTGACTGTGGGGGGGCATGACCAGAACCGCCCCCCGCGAGCCAGTCCCACGTCCCAAGTGTTCCAGACCCCACTGGAAGGGAAGGATCACTTTCTACAGTGGAAACACTCAGGATCCAGCACCATACCACCCCTTACTGGCCCTATGGAAATGAGGCTGTACTGGCTCTGCTTAGTACCACCACGAAGAGAGTGAGCTTTGAAGTGAGTGACAGTGACCCAAGCCCTGGGGCCAAAACCTGGCCACCCATTCAAGTCAGTGGATTGAGCTCAATGGTGCATGTCGCAAGTTTAGCCTTTAGCAGCTAGGTACATCCGGTCCTGCCCTGCCCATTGACCAAGCACAGCTGAGCTATCCCCATGAGACTTTGCACAACATGAGTGAGTGGAGTGGCCGCGATGGAGGCAAGGGAATACTAAATAAATTACAAATTATAAATTATAATTTTTATGTTTCCAGGGTGCTTCTTCATGTTCTAAACCTGTGGCTCATTCGCGACAGTTGGACTCGTGCACATCGCTCACATACTTGCTCATATCGTACCATATGGCTGCTCTAACCAATCAGAGCTTGCGCTTAGCTAGAGCGGACATAGAGTGTAGCTGAAGCTAACAATTAGAAAGCGTTTTTTAACACATCAGATGGATTTTGAGCTGAGAAAAAGTTTATGATCTGAAAATAGGTAAAAATCGCCACAGAATTTGACCATTGTGAAAGCTGTAGGTGCCCTGTCAGTTTAACACGAGTAGTTTGTGATTACAGTGCGCTTTATGAGAAAAATCCTTTCAGGGCAGGAGGATTTTTTTTGTTGTGTGACCACTAATCCAACTCACGACAGCTCTGTTAACTATGGAAGCCCGTTTCCGCCATGAAAAAAAAAAAAAAAAGCCCCACAGAAAGTCGAAATTACGAGTTTAAAACTCGTAATTATGAGTTTAAAACTCGTAATTATGAGTTTAAAACTCGTAATTATGAGTTTAAAACTCGTAATTACGAGTTTAAAACTCGTAATTAGGACTTTTAAAACTACTAATTATGAGTTTAAAACTCGTAATTATGAGTTTTAAAACTACTAATTATGAGTTTAAAACTCGTAATTAGAACTTTTAAAGTCTTAATTGAGCTTGTAGCACACTGCAACTGAGTGTACAGAGCAGAGGAGACAGGAGGAGGACTGTTATGTTTATCACCTACATACTTTTAAAAAATGAATAAATTAAGCTCCAGTAAAGTTTCTGGCGTCTTGAACAAATCAGTGGGCTGAATGCTGTTCTGACCACTCATGAGCTGTGCTCTGTGTCTGTGAGCGCTCGTTTTCCTGGTCTGAGCAGAGTGCCAGCTGGTCACAACCCCGCTGGTTTATTGAGGAAATTATTAAAATACCAAATTCATTTAATCAAAATTGATAAGGTTCACTTTTTGTAAATGTTACATTCCCAAAATTACGAGTTATAAACTCATAATTCATACTTTTAAAAGTCCTAATTACGAGTTTTAAACTCATAATTAGTAGTTTTAAAAGTCCTAATTACGAGTTTTAAACTCATAATTACGAGTTTTAAACTCATAATTACGAGTTTTAAACTCATAATTACGAGTTTTAAACTCATAATTACGAGTTTTAAACTCATAATTACGAGTTTAAAACTCGTAATTTCGACTTTCTGTGGGGCTTTTATTTTTTTTTTCATGGCGGAAACGGGCTTCCATAGTTAACAGATCCATGCAGTGACTGCATGGCAAAAGCACACTCTACTGGTCAATGTTGATTTTACAATTTAGATTACATACACAGGCTTTGTAGCTCATTGTCTCATATGGGTTACACCAAGTCCTATTTTATCCTTCCTGGGATGAAATAAAACTCAGTGTAATATGTTTGTAAGTTTGAGCAGTATTTTTTTTCACCAATATTTTTTACTCTTTTGGATTATAAGGGTTTCTATTATTTACTTACTTACTGACTATTTTTTTAATTTTTAATTTTACTATTATTTTTTTTTATTTTATTTATTTATTTATTTATTTTACAGATTTTTGGCCTGTATGTTTTATTCAGTAGGACAGTAGTGTGAAATGGTGATACAGAGTGTTAAGACCAAATATGGAAATGGGACTCCAACTGTCAAGTCGTTTTGACCATAATGGGCTCGACACACGGGGAGCGACTAACGACAGCGTGCAGCGACACTCCTCGCATAGGCTTTAAAATCGAACACACGGGCAGCGACAAACTGCAGCGACTAGCGGCAGCTTGTCACGTCGCGCTCTGTTCCAGAGCAGATCGCGAGCCTCCTACACGTCTGATTGGCTGTTTATTTGGAGGGAATTTTGAGGTTAATAGCGGTAGATGGGAAAAAGACGCTAAAATGAAATCTGTAAAGTTTTGCTTCATTTGACTAAAATATTACAATTGGTTGCACGCAAAAAAAAAAAAAAAAAAAAAGCGATCCTGGGTCCACCCTATTCTGCAGCTAATTCTGTTTAATGTAAAAACCTTAAATAAACTTAAATATATTTTTTTAATGTTGAATCAGTCTTAAATACATTTGGTTATTAGCCTCCATAAATTTATCTGAATTAACAAATTTGCGCATGTTAACTTACCACTCATATCCACCCTGGCACCAACGAGTTCCCAGGCAGCTGCTTTTTTTATATATATATCTCGGTAGTCTCTTTGAGATGTCAAAAAGAATTGGGAAATCCGACACCGTGAGTCTAATTTTCTCCTCCATGATGTTTCTGAAGTGGACAGTGCATTGGCTCGTCAATCAAACTCTCGCTGATTGGCTGTTGTGCAGGCGACAGCGATAAAAGTAGAACATTTTTCAACTTTCATTAGTCGCGTCGCAGGCCCGCGTGTGCACGTCGACATGCACGAGCGCGAGGTTTTCACGTGCACGACTTTCGCTTGACGCGGAGGTGAGAGAGACGAGCGATTTTCGCAGTGTCGCACAGGTACCATTGAAAATAAATAGAGAGCGAGCGACGTCGCTCCCCGTGTGTCGAGCCCATAATGATGCAGGACTTGTACTTTTACTTGAGCAGTATTATTTTTACCAGTACTCTTAATGGTGTACCAGGGAGTGGTATTCAAACTCCTGCTTTCCAAAACTAATGAAATTATACGCATCAATACTCCTACAGAATTGACTTGTTGTCCCGAAATGACAAAAAATAAAAATAAAATAAAAAATCTCATATCTCGCGTAAATAGAGTTTGATGCAAAATGATTTTTCCCACAAAGACCTGCCAGAATGGTTTTGAGAAACAATTTCTGCCATCATTTCTGAGCTATTCTCTGTGCATTAGCTTTGGGGATCCTTTTTACCATGCTTCTTCAAAGGCATAGCTTATTTCCCATAGCACAGGGACAGTCCAACTAGGCCAGGAAAGTGCACAAGCAGCGAACAACTTTATTTTTCTGCCGACTCCCTCTATATAAGAATGTAAAATATTGCATCATATATGTGTTTTCCAGAAATAAGCTGTAAACAGAGGGCAGTATAGATGCAGAGGCAGGCTGTGCTGTGTGAGCTTTCTATGGGGTGATCGATAGCACCTCCAATCAAACGGATTTGATGAGCTTCATGATGTGAATGCGATTTCTCAAATATGGCTAAGGATTGGGTGTGACTATGAGAGGATGGTACACCAGAAAGCATGGAAGGTTATTATTGTGAAGTTGCATGAATCAAAGTATATTACCTTCCCTATATATTTTAGTGTCAGCCAACCACACAGCTTGTAAACAGTAATTGCTGGTTAAAGGAACCATATGTGAGAATTTGATTTTAAATTCCATAAATTTGACTAATTTGTGTTCCCAGTTATGAAGTAGACAAGTTCAAATTAAATATAGCTTTTACTGATAACTGTAATGGAGATTTATTTTTAATTACAAAAAACAATGGACCTGTTCTCACTTTCAAATATTCCATATATACAAAAATGTATTACCCATTCTCCTTTGACATGAAGTAAATATCAAATCAAGTATTTAGTTTTTTACTGACAGTTTCCAAAAAATAAATAAAAAGTGAACACAATATTTATGTTGTATGTATGGTACTCCGTTTGGTGTGACACCCCTGTAAATTACTAAATATGACAAAAAAATATATACAATTCCCATTAGCAGGAGAGAAATGAAGCTTTGGCCTTGAGCTGTATCAGACCAAGTATGGTACATTGATTGAGAGTCACCACCTATAAATATCATGGGTTTTGGCTGGACCAAAATTGATCCTTTAAAATACATATCTCGGAATTATGTAACAGTTTAAAATCAAAATTATAATTTTATTATAGAAACAAAACTTGTAACCCATTGAATTATAGAAAAGAAATTGTTCAAGCAACCTTTTTTCTGTAGCGGATTATGGAGATATAATATACATGCAGACTTCAGTCTCTACTTTGAAACCTTTAGATGCACTCATAACCGGTGATGAATTTAAAACCCATCACCGTACACTCTATGCATCAGATTTGAACGTATCACAAATGAAAACTCCAGCACACGCTGCAAAATTGTGGTGGTGTAATGCTGCCATCTCCTGGGGAAGGGAAATATAAATTAATGAAAATCTATGAAATATTACCATTTGGTTTCAATTTAGATTTTGAATCGCTTGTTAACATATTTGTAGATCTAGGAATGAACAAATTTATCAAGTAAGTGTATTCATGAATGTCACGATGAAGAATTGTTACCTGGAGTTTTCTTTTGTTTCATTCACACATTTAACATGCAAAGTTTGCATACCACATGACATCACAAGGTGGAAAACACGCTGCTCCACCTTGTGATGTCATGTGGTAATAAAGGAAGTGCTCCAGTGTGTTTTTTAAACTCCATACACCTTTACTAGAAGCATTTAGATCATTTCAATCCTGGAATTGCCAATCTCTATTGAACAAAAGGTAAAAGGTAGCTACCACTATGACATCAGAAGGTGGAACACAGAATTTTAGCTATGGAGATAGAAACAGACTAAACATGTATGAATGAAACAAAACACAAACTCCATGTGGTATGTTTTTGATGAGGTAACAAGATTGTAGCAAAAGAAAAATTCAGTTCTGTCAACACAACAAACATTTTAGAGTGATGATGTTTCACTGCTCATCCAAGCTGCATCTTCAGTTCTGGTCAGATTACTGGTGGACACTGCCTTATATCTGTCTGAAGGGATCAGCTAACTACAGTGCAACTAACACAACTGTTTGTTTACAGTTTCTGTTTGTTGGCTAAGTCTATTGATCATAACATCATAATTACATAAGTGTAAACTGCTGTGAGCTTCACATGTTGTCCTTCCTCTGTGCTTGTAGGAACCACTTGAGCGCTCTGTGTTGTCATGTTCAAATAAGTCTGAATTTTGGTTGGTGTGTGTGGGTTTCTTCTACCTGGAGTCCCTGGACTTCTACGGTTATTGCACAATCTCAGAAGGCCAATTTGTTCTCCTTGGCCTCTTCCCATGTGAACTTGATGTTCAGATCCACAGCATTAATATGTGCAGCAAAGGGTTCCATTTTAATTTTAGTCGGGTTATCATCCATGAAATGGTACCAATGCATGGGTGGAGTACCTGGACACAAGGCCAGTGTGCATTCTGTTCAAATTGTTCCATATTTAAGTTAGAAATAATAGGAGAGACCGGATATGCCTCATCCATGGAGTTGCCTGTAGAAGTTTCCTCTGAACTGAAAATATGTTGTATAATATGTTTCCTTTCCTATGGATCATACCTGAATGCCTGAGGGATTACACAGTAACAACATTGTAACATGGCTAAAAGCTCATAAGAGTCCATTTAGCGTAATAGGGCCTTTAACTCTCTCTTCTTAAAACACTCAAAGTCAATAAAGTCAAATCAAAGTAAATAAAATATATCACTGATTTCTCATTCAATATGTCAAGAATTTAAACTAGTAAAATAATAGATGTAACAATGCAAACAAATTTAGAACATGAATCACTGGATAAAAGAGGTCACTGAGAATATGAACTTGTAGTTCTGCTGGGACTTCCGGTGAGGCAGCGCCATGTAAAGTCGTGTCTCGTCGAGCTCCACACAGGGACATTCTCTTTTAACAAATATTTCGCTTTGAAAATAGCGCAACGGGGCTCTGCTTGTTAATCTGGAGTTGTGGTAATATTGGGACACGGCCAAGATGCCAAAAAAACATGCTAATAAAGTGGAACATGTGGATGAGGGAGCGGAACCTTGAGCTAATGCTAATGCTAGCATACCTGGCCCAGCCTGCCCGGACGAGGACGCAGCGGTCGGCGGTCGCGCCGGCGACCAACAAGCTCTTAATGCAATAACCGCACTTAATCAAGAGTTGTTTGACAAAATTGATGAGAAAGCAACTGAGACACAAGTGGAACTACGCAACGCAATTGGGAAAATTAATACGAGGCTGGATACCATTGAGAGCCGCACGACTGACTTGGAAGCGGGAGTCAGTGACCATTCAGACGCTATCACTGCCTTGGAGTCTGATGTGTCAACTATGAAGAAAGAGCTAGGTGCACTGAAGGCCAAATGCGAGGACTTAGAGGCACGATCACGACGCTGCAATGTCCGCGTCACCGGGGTGAAAGAGGGACGAGAGGACGGTAAACACCCTTCCCAGTATATAGCTAGCATGCTGAAAGAATCACTTGGTTTAGACAAGTTGCCGTGTTTGGACAGAGCGCACAGGACCTCCCGTACTAGACCGACACATGACGTACCGCCACGAGCATTTGTAGTGAAATGTCACTATTTCACTGAAAAAGAAATGCTCATGAAGAAGGCTGCCACAGCTGGCTTGATAACGACCCCAGATGGAGACCGCATCCGTGTCCTACCCGACTTCACCCAAGCCGTGAGCAAACAGCGCGCAGCATTTACGGAGGTGAGGAATCTGCTTCGCGGCTGTGAGGGGGTTCGCTACGGGCTGACGTACCCGGCCACGCTGAGGATCACGACATCGGATGGACGTGAGAATAGATTCAAAGACCCCAAGACTGCCAAGGAGTTTGTTCTGAAGGAAATAAAGAGTGCATGACTGTGGCGAGACTACATTTCTTGCAGCATTTAAGACCAGTGTTCCAGTGCACCTTATCTTTTCTCCTCGCAGCTAGATATCGCGGTCTGACCAGGTAATATTTTATTGCTCATCTCTGCGCCTTCTAGCTGTGGAAACAATGTTACTCTTACCTTTAGTAGCCCAGCTGAATATCTCTTTAATTTTCTTAGTTCTTTGTAATTGTTGCCTGGTCTTAAGTCAAATGACTAAGTGAAGTTTTGTTGTTGCTAGAATTATAAATACCATTTTATATATATATATATATATATATATATATATATATATATATATATATATATATATATATATATATATATATATGATATGTAGCCTTAAAAGTAACCTACATAGGTTCCTGTGTGGGATGACATGGTAAGCATTTTAGATGGAGTGTGAGGTGAGCTTTAGAAACCAGAAGTTTGACGGTCTCCTTAAGAGACTAGTTTTGATTTACTATTGTTCATTTTGTTTTCCTGGGGTGTGGTTTTCCCCCATTGTGCATTATTGGACAGCAGGCTCAGGTCCTTTTTCTTTTTGTGTCACTTTTCTCTTTATTTTATTTATTTTTTCTTCTCTACCCACTACTTTAAGTATTTCAACATTGAACCGTTGTTATGTCATCAACCTATAAGGCCTTAACCCCTACCACAATGGTTTGCTGGAATGTTCGCGGGCTCAATCACCCCATCAAACGTAACAAAATTTTTTCACACTTGCATAAACTACATAGCCGCATTGTTTACCTACAAGAGACAAATCTGCTAAACAAAGACTATTCAAGACTCCTCAGAGGGGGGTTCACGCAGTGTTTTCACTCAGATTTTAACAGTAAGAGTAGAGGAGTGGCCATTTTAATACACAGGGATGTGCAATATGTGGAAACTAAAACCTTAAAGGACAAAAATGGCCGCTATGTCATCACTCAAGGCAAATTATTTAATAGGTCCGTTATTTTGGCTAATGTCTATGCCCCTAACTGGGACAATGCCAATTTTTTCACAAGTCTCTTCTCCCTCCTACCAGACCTCGACTCACATGATCTAATATTGGCTGGAGACCGGAACTGCACCTTGAACCCAGCCCTGGACCGTTCTAGCCCTAAAGTTATGATACAAAGCAAATCAGCCCAATGTATTAATGATTTTCTTGAAGTCTATGGTGTGTCGGACCCGTGGCGGTTGAAACACCCAACATCCAAACAATTCTCTTTCTTTTCTCCGGTGCACCAAAGCTATTCAAGAATTGATTATTTTTTAATTGACCAAAAACTATTACCCTTAGTTACCCACATAGACTATGACAGCATTGTAATATCTGATCATGCACCAGTGATTTTAAAACTGACCTTTCCAGAGAATGTGGCCTCACCCTTTTCCTGGAGGTTAAACTCCAGATTATTATCTGATCAAAAGTTTGTTGAATTCATTAACACACAAATAGATTTTTTCATGGATCTTAATGAATCTCCTGAGATAAGTTTTTCTACACTCTGGGAAACCTTAAAAGCTTATTTAAGGGGGCAGGTGATCTCTTTTGTTGCAGGGGAAAATCTGAAACAAACAAAACGAGCTTCAGTGATAACTGACCGTATCAAAGAAATAGATCGATTACACTCAGCTTCGCCCTCTGATGACTTGTACAAGGAGAGAATCTTGCTCCAAGCTGAATTTGATGAGACCTTCACCTGCGGTCCCGCCAAACATACTATGAACATGGTGACCGGGCTAGCAAATTGCTGTCACATCAATTAAAACAATCAGCAGCTACTGGTTTTGTGGCTGCAGTCAAGGATGAGCATGGGCATGTTCTTACGGACCAGAAGGACATTAATAAAGAATTCAAATCATTCTATGAGAAATTATACACCTCCGAAGCCAGTGATGCAACCCAGGTAGAGAACTTCTTCAGTGACCTGACACTTCCCATTTTAGAGGACTCAGATAAAATGATTTTGGAGTCAGACATGTCTCTGACTGAAATAGATAATGCCATCAGGAAGATGAAACCTGGCAAAGCACCTGGCCCAGATGGGTATCCGATAGAATTCTTTAAAACATTCTCTTTTAAACTGGTCCCACTACTGTTGAAAGTTTTTAGGGAAACTTTAGACAATAAAGCGTTGCCCGCAACAATGACCCAAGCTACAATTTCACTGTTGTTGAAAAAATCAAAAGATCCACTCCTTTGTGAATCATATCGTCCTATTAGCCTCCTCAACTATGATTATAAGATCCTGGCAAAAGTATTGACAGGACGACTTGAAACTGTCCTTCCAAAATTGGTACACTCAGACCAGACGGGGTTTGTTGCGGGTAGGCAAATATCTAGTAATCTTCGGCGAGTGTTTAATGTTATCTATCAACGTAATGATATTGTGCCCGAAGTGGTGATCTCCCTTGATGCGCAAAAAGCGTTTGATAGAATTGAATACAATTTTTTATTCACTACACTTAGAAAGATGGGATTTGGCCCTATTTTCTGTTCTTGGATCAATATTCTATATGCGGCACCTCAAGCAGCAATTAGAACAAATAAGGTTGTGTCTAGCTTTTTTCCCCTTGCCCGTGGGACAAGGCAGGGCTGCCCATTAAGCCCAATCTTATTTGATATTGCTATTGAACCCCTAGCAGTTATGTTAAGGGAATCTGTCCAATTGGCTGGAATACAAAGAGCAGGACAAATTCATAAATTAGCCCTCTACGCGGATGACCTTCTTCTTTTTATCTCTGATCCACATACCACTATCCCTATTGCTCTCGATCTTATAAACAAATTTGGACAGGTGTCTGGATATAAATTAAATATGTCCAAGAGCATACTTTTCCCAATAAACAAAAAGGCTCAACAATAAAATTTTCAGGCTTTCCCCTTCACAATCAACAAGGACAATTTTGATTATTTGGGTGTATGTGTCACTTACAATTATGATCTCCTTTTTAAAAATAATTTCACAAAAGCACTAGAAAAAGCCAAACAAGATATGGACAGGTGGTCAAAACTCCCCGTATCATTGGTTGGAAGAGTTAACTCTGTGAAAATGATAATCATGCCTAGGCTTCTATACCTGTTTCAGACAGTGCCAGTCTTCATCCCTAAAGCCTTTTTCAGTAAACTGAATGGACACGTGTCCATGTACATCTGGAATAAAAACATCCCTCGAATCAGAAGAGAGTTTTTGGAAAGACCAAAGGAGGATGGTGGCTTATCATTGCCTAACTTTCTTTATTACTACTGGGCAACAAACATCCACAAACTGTTGTTTTGGGCTGCAGACAAGTTAGAGGTGGAGTCTCCGTCTTGGGTAGAGCTTGAACAGCATTCTACTAACCCAGCTTCACTCTTATCACTTTTGTGTAGTCCTCTACCATTGAGTAAACGTCTGTGGACAAACAATGTTGTTGTTTAGGGTACTTTAAGAATATGGTTTCAATTTAGAACCCATTTCAAATTCAAACGTTCTTTAATTTCAGCTCCTATTCAGCGTAATGTCCATTTTGCCCCATCTGTAATAGACCCATCTTTTCAGCTTTGGCATAGGAGAGGACTAAGATGCATTAAGGATCTTTTTAAAAATGATAAATTTATTTCCTTTGAACAACTAAAGAATGACTTTGATATCCCACAATCTCATTTTTTCAGGTATCTCCAAATACGTAGTTTTGTTAAAACTGCTTTCTCTTTAACCTTACCTCCAAAAACATGGCTCGAAGAGTGTTTAGACTTAAACCTACTTGATAGAGGCTTGGTGTCAGTCATCTACAATAGAATTCGGGATTCAGCATCCCCGTCCTTGGGCCATTTAAAAATTCAGTGGGAAGAGGAACTGGGTGACTACTTCACTGACAACATCTGGCAAAAAGCAATTACGAGAATCCATTCAACATCTATTTGCATAAGACATGGCTTGTTACAGTTTAAGGTGCTGCACAGGCTGCATTTGTCACCAAGTAAAATAGCCAGACTATACCCTGGTGCAGATCCTTCTTGTGTGAGGTGTGGTCATGACCCAGCCAACCTAAGCCACATGTTCTGGTTATGTCCCCGGTTGAATTACTTCTGGGAGAAAATATTTAAAACCATTTCTTTTATATGCAAAAGGAATTTTGTGGCAAATTCCACTACAGCCTTGTTTGGGGTTGTGCCTTCGAATATTACAGTGACCCGTCACCAGGCAAACGCAGTAGCTTTTATTACGCTGATTGCAAGACGTCTAATATTGTTTAATTGGAAAAAAAGAAGCCCCACCATCCTTTAGGAGGTGGGTGGAAGAAGTCATGTCCCACTTAAAGCTTGAACACCTGAGATACACTGTAAATGGATCAGTTCAAGATTATCATAAAACCTGGCAGCCATTCCTCTTATATTTTGAATCTGAGCTAAGTGCATAGTCCACCTGTTTCACCTTTTATTTCACCTTGTAGTTTTGTATTAAATTTCTCATTACTTATTTATCTTCATCTTTATTTATTTTATGTTATTTTACTGTGTCATCATTATTTACTTATTCTAACTGTAGTAGTGTTTTGTTGGGGTTTTTTGTGTGTGTGTGTGTGTTTGTATTATATCCTATTAAGCATTATGCAACCACTATATTCATCCCTTTGTATCTGATCTTGGAATTGATTTTGTATTGTTGTTTTCTCATCAAACTGATCAATATATCCAATTCCAGCCTACATACTTGTACGTGTGGGTGCATGTCTGTGTATGTATACATGTGTATCTATGTATATATAGTTTTCCTTCCCTATTTATTTGAAAGTGCCTGCTGTCTTACTGTGTTTTTGTGTAGTGTTTATATATGTTCTGAACTGCTTAAAAATCAATAAAAAGAACCGAATAATAATAACTTGCAGTTCTGCTATTATCAAATAATCGTCTGGTTAAACTGCTGACTGTCGATAAACTGCTCACTAAAAAGGTTCAAAGTTCAAAATATTCTTATAATCTGATAACACTGTACAGATATTTTTCTCACAAAAATCTCATAATTAGCGAGCAGCACCAGGGAGACAGTTTTCCATCTTGTAAGGGTAAAGTTAACACTCAGATTTGATAAGCAAAAATTTGAATTGCACTGACACAGGATCACAGTAAATCTCTAACTATTTTTGGTCTAGTTCTTAAGGAATAATATCAAAACAAATGTAGGTATGCTGCTTTAGTAGAAAATTACAAGGTAGTGTTATCAGATCATATTTCAGATGCTACTTCAAAGAGTCAATTTTAAATTAGACTTGAAGGTAAGATGAGACAGAAGTAAAGTAGAAAAGTTAGGATTCCATGAATATTAAAAATTAAAGTGGAATGAAATGCTAATTCAGATTTTACTACTAAACTACTAAACATTGTATATGGTGTTTTAATACTACTGTGTATTGCTCCTAGTCCCTTTAGGCAATTTTAGTGCAAACTAGGTAAATTTGTAGCAATCAAAAAATGAGTGTGTGTTGCCTCTAATGGCCACTGCAATTTCAGGTACTATGTGGCATAACACAGGACTGCTCTGATTAAAGTCATGTGTTTCTGATTACAAACACCTGGCTGCAGGGCTGGAGTTTGAAGTGTGAATACCTGTTAGACCAATCACACTGTTCCTCATATGTCCCATCCCCCCTCCACCCATCCTATCACCCTTACTCTTTGCTTTAGTTCTGGTCGTGAGTTAAGTTAAAATTGTAAGTTTGAGAGTAAATCACAAAAGCTGCCATTATTTCTGGTATTGTCCTCTGTAGCCAACAACATTTCCAATCTGATTATGTATTAAAATAGCTGTATTTCAGTAGCCCGCCATCCACACTGGTGTTTTTTTGTATAATATTCTATAAACAGAGGATGTCAGTCTGGTTACCAATCCCTCGCACAAAAACAAACTTCCCTTACCTCAGTGTTTAGTGCTTCACTCAAACGCAGAGGTCCACAGTGTTTCCAAGTTCTTTGTGTTTTTATATTTTCTTTCCTTTTTAGTTTCACACAAATTGACCATGCATTTTTCTGATTGGTTAATCTGCCAGTCAATCGCATCCATCTGAACTCTTTGTGTTGAATAAAAAAGCTATTGCCTGGTGAATACATATACCTTGATATATACACTTTCTGGTTATTTAATAGTGCTTTTCACATTTGTTAAAAATAGATTATACACATTGCAAAGAATTATGGGATACCCCCTTGGCTAAAGCAAAGCAGCATGTCCTCCATTAAAACAACATCCTCCTTTGATTTTGAGCTGTTCAAAAATAAATTGCACACTTATTAAGGCACAAAATAGGTCATTGCTTTTACCTGTTTTCATACATATTCATATTGAAAAGTTTACCTTCCCTCAATTCCAAAATACAACTGAAAGACATCACTCAGTCCCTTTTCATTGAGGAACTGATACAGCTGTCCCAGGTCCATGTGGTTGCCACGGTTACCATGAGGGTCAAACATGGCTTCCTCAAAATGGCTGAACTTCCTCAGAGAGTCCAGAGTCCGGGCAGGTCTATTGTCCTTCTCCTGTGCTATGAGTGGGATGTCCTCTCTGTGACGAATCATGATCTTCTTCCACGTCAGCACCTTCACTCTGGACAAACAGACAATGGATCAGGATTAGGATTTTGAAATTAGGCCTGAGCCCTGAGGGCTATTGCTTCTGCAATGATGAGTGCATCATTGCAGTCTGTTTTCACGAAGTTGCGTGCGAAGTTGCGTGCGAAGTTGCGTGCGAAGTTGCGTGCAAAGTTGCGTGCAAAGTTGCGTGCAAAGTTGCGTGCAAAGTTGCGTGCAAAGTTGCGTGCAAAGTTGCGTGCAAAGTTGCGTGCAAAGTTGCGTGCAAAGTTGCGTGCAAAGTGTCCCCCGTCACCTCCGCCATCTTCCGCATCCTAGCAACCCATGCCATAGGCATGGGATATGCATATTTGTTCTTGCTAACATGTCATCATCAACATTGAGTCAATGGGCCGTTTTGCACCGTATTGCCATGGTAATGCCTTGTTTAACCCATGTTTTGCCATTTTTTGCATCAGCGCTTCCAAGGTCTATTGGCTTTGTTTGGTGACAAGAGCAGCCCGAAGTCACAATAAAACAGAGTGCCACCCACAGGGAGTGCAGGGTCGGCTGAGTGCAAAGCACGGCCCACGAGGGACGTTTGATGCCGCTTGCGGCTTTAATTTAAGATCACATTTCACTTTTCTTTAGCATCCAGACTCCGACCTCCACTAAGAAAAGTTTAGCTAACCAAATGATTAATAATTTCTGGCATTCTGTAATTTGAATGGTGTAACTGAGAGGCAACATCTCAAAAGGTTTATTAATATAATGTTTGCATAGAAGTCACTCTTTCTGTGTCTCTGGGCCTTATTTGTATTGCTATTTTCAGTATCACAACTTAACTGACATGTTTAAAATTATTGATCAGGCGATTAGAATATATCTTTTTTTCCAATGTGTTTAACCCAACCAAACAAATCAACACGTTTTAAATTTAATAAATTTAAAAATAAGCATTTTATAATTTAGCTTTTATAATTTATTCCATGTACCTTTCAATAGTGGTGTCTCTGTGTTGTTAAAGAATAAAGGGAGCAAAGTGTAATGTAAAACTAATTATTTGGAGCAGTATTGAAAGAGACATATTAAAATGTAGGAGAGACTATCAAACACAGACTACTGAGATTCATAAAATGTAATATTTCTCATAAATGCACCTTAGATTATATTTTGGGGCATTGATATTGCCAAGTTACAAAGTCACAATAATAATATTGTGGATTATTACAAAATGTAAAGCACAATTAAAAGCAGAACTACAATGACCATGGTCAAAAATTGTGATGCTTTGCTTTAGAGTGTGGCAGTAATGAACACTTGTTCATTGGCTCTCAGACATCCATTGGCCCTTAGACATTCTGGTCAATTGACAAAAAATACTAAAGGTTCATTTTACTTCATGTTTGAAAGATCAGAACCTCAAAAACACATAAACAGAGAATGACCTCACACTGCATTTAAGTTTGTTTTGGTCAAACCTCTAGCAGATCCACTGACCAATATGCACCCCACATTTAAAAAAAAAAACAAAAAAACAAAACATTTGGGCACTCATATCATTGAAGATTATCACATAAATACCTATTGTGATCATAATGTACTGTATGTTCATTTGAGGCATCTTCATCTAATTGAAAATTTCACAGATACCTGGCCCAGAAGTTCTCACAGGCAGCTCGTGACCCCTCCACGCACACCACTCCAGGCTTGCCTGGCATGCTGAACCCAGTCAGACCCAACTCCTTGGACCACTCCATGATGCTCTTCCTCTTGACCTTGTTGTAGATGTGGTGGCTGTAGATCCAGAGACGGGTGAAGACCTCCGGGTTCTGCGCAGGGGGTGGGGCTCTTTGGTTGGGGGCAGGTGTAGACGACGCGCTGGTGTAGAGATGGAGATGGTCCTTGAGCCAGTCCACGGCCGAGAGCACACACACTTCCCCCAGGCAGGTTTCACTTAGGTGAGCACTAAGGTCCAAGTGGAGCTGGCTCTGCTGGGACCGGTTTACCTCCAAGCATCTGTGCAAGAATGCATGCCTCCAGCGTTTGAGTGGAATACATGAGTGTGAATCGATGAATGATTTCTTCACAGCTACTAGATTGCTATTGAATCCAGTGGAGTGTTATAATGTATTAAACCTAACCCTGTAGTTTAGAGCTCTGCAAACATGTTCTGAAATGCACAGGATTCTTGTGAGTTTAGCAGTTCATTTTTCAGTCTTTTCTTCCTGAATACATATAGAATGTGCATGAGACTTACATGAATATATTTTACAAAATAGATGGAAGAAACATATACGTGAGTAACTTGTACTTCTATGAGTACTTTTTGCAACCCATAATTAATAGTTTTACCTGAGTAGTATTATTTTTGGAGTAACAGTAATGAGTAAAATGTCCATTCCGTTTCAACTGGAAATTGTTGAAACAGAATGGACATTTTAGTTAACATGAGGATATGATGAGGAGAATAGCGAAACATTTGTGATCTATGATCATTGAGATATTATTTAAAAATGTAAGCCTATGGTCTACCAAAATATGTGGACTCCCTGGTGACCTCACTAAAACATGTATAATTTCTCTGGAGGGGTTCTGTCACCTGATTGTCTGCCTGGAGATGTTATTGCTTTGCTTGGAACTTTCCACAGTATAATACTAAACGTATATATATACTTTGCAGCTGATGTCATCAAAATTTCCTGGGGATATGAAGCCAACTTAAAGCTCTACTCTGTTAGTCAAGTTAGACTTAATCTGAGCTTTATTTTGTCTGATCAACCTGACCATAAAGAGCTGACTTGGTTGGAGCTGCAACATGTGAGATGATTTGTGCACTTACACAAGTCTCTCTCACAGCCACAAGATAGCTAGCACTAGCCTTCAGTTTTTCAATTTCACCTTCTTGGTGAACATCAAACATCTAAACAGGACCATTGATCACAGGGTCCTGAAAATGTGCTGTTTAAATCCATATATTTTATTGAGTTTTCAAATCTAAAAACTTTCTGTGTTTGGTTGTATGTGGATTGTGTCACCATGGTAACTGAAAAGCATAATATGGGCCCTTTAACGTACATTATTATCAAGTAACACTAACCAACCCATACCTGACTGTAATCTCTGGCAGCACACTGGGATATTCAGAAGGATAGGTACAGGACACAATTACATCAATCTATAAAGAAAAAAAAAAAAACATTCAACTACATAACACCAATATAACCAATATTTACTAGCTTACACAAACCATTATCTGTAACTTACCTCGTTCATTCCAGCAGGTTGTATCTTCTGCTTGATTAGGAAATGCGGTCTGGACGTTGGGGGCACATCTTTAGACGCGGTGCCCTCCACGTAGCTCCGGAGCAGGGCGAGTGCGAAAGGATCTGAGAATTCCAGCTCCTCCCGTGTGGAGAACATGCTGGACAGAAGCTCGATCTCCGCCAGCTGACTCTCTGCCCAGTCCAGATACGACATAGCCACGGAATCAACGCCACACTGTGAGTAATATGTGTCCAATAACGTGTTTACCGTTTAGCCGATGCATTGTGACATTATATAGAGCAGACTTGTTTTTAAAAGTAAATAAAAGGGGAATTCGGATAAACTGAGGACACGTCGTGCGTAAAATCTATGTACGTAAAACCGTGCTGCGTTGACATGACTTCCTTGGTGTTGGTAATTACTTCTTCTTCTTCTTCTTCTTCTTCTTCTTTTTGTTGTTTTACGGCGGTTGGCAACCATTGTACAGGAGCATTACCGCCACCTACTCTTCCGGAGAATGGGGTCAGAATAGGCTCCTCTTCTTCTTCTTCTTCTTCTTCTAATTATTTCCGGCAGGCTGTACGCAACCAGAGCGTAATGCTGCCACCTCCAGGTTGGATCAGTTCACACTAGTTGTAATTAAATTTTATAGTAGAGCCCGGTGGAGAGCAGGAAACTTATTATTGCCTTATCGATTAAGTACGAAATTTTCGATTCAGAAAAAATAGTAGCTATTGAAAATGTTTTTAGTCCTAACTCTGTCAATTTAATGAACAGGCTTCTTCTTTCTCTTGCATGAACCTGGCAAAGTAAAAGCACATGTTTGACCGTCTCTGGCTGCCCACAACTACACATTCCACTAGGATGTTTCTTAATAACTTTAAGGCACTCTGCCAGCCCACAATGCCCCAGCCTGAGTCTTGTTATAATTACTTGGTCTTTGCAGTTACCCATTAGTGAGAGCCTTTTGTTCTTTATAGAGGGTTGACAGCTAAAATAGTGCCTACCCCTTGGGTCACTTTCCCACTCACGCTGCCACATGTGATCCCCAATGCTTTTGAATATGCTAATGCACTCTTGCTTACCCAAAGGAACATTAACATCTATTGCTTCCCTACTAAGAGCTTCTTTGGCTAACTTATCTGCCATCTCGTTGCCAAGAATGCCACAGTGCCCAGGTGTTGCACTTTTTAAGAAGAAGAGGCCGGTCGTGTGGATTTTCAGTGGTTTCTTTAATCGCTCCGTTCTGCTCTCCTTCACGCGCGCGCGCTCCCTCTCAATTGTTCACAAAAAAAACACAGCCACCGCCACCTAGTGGCGCCATTATATTACAGCTTACCATTTTGAAAAACAGTCTTTACAGACAGTACAAGTCAATAAAACACATTGAACACAAATCAAAATGCAGTAAAACAAAACACTGTGGGGGGTGTCCAAATTCAACCCCATGCAAATGTCCCTTTTCCCACACTCTCCCCTCAAAATGAAATGTCGTCCCGACATTATTAAAACTTAAAAAGTACAAAATATTAGTCCACACTTGGTAACTATGTATCACATGTAGGTAGGATACCACTAAGCAGGAGTCAGGCGGTAATTAATAGTCCATAAAGATGCAAAACTGGTTACAGTCCACAGTACAGCACGTATCTCCTTGTTCTTTATGCTGCAAGTCTGCAGAAGATGTCTTTGTGCACAATAACATTCATCTGCACCATCCACCATAGTGAGTATCTGCATCTTTCCTGAGAGTAAGGTACTCAACATAGTTGTAGCCTACCAAATAACCAAGACGTGGTGCAGCTGCTAAATTAACACACTGAAATCTCTCTCTTTTTTTTTTTTTAAACATATCTATAACAATCTAATAGAAAAAAAAATGTGTTTAAGTTTACCAACGCCCACCCATAGAGTTATCAACAATAAGCTTTAAACAAGAACTACTGCCAGTTTTACACTTTTTTTTTTTTTTAAACCTTTGAACTACTAGGCTGGCCTAACTTATCATAAGTAAATATCACTCTACGTTTTCTTAGTCTGAAAGGATACTGTTTAGCTGTGATGTGAGCTGGACCCTCCTGGTCACTGGAGCCAGACTCAGATGACACGTCACCCTGGCCCTCGTCTCTCTCAGCTGGGTCCTCTGGTGCCCCCGTGTCAGCGATCTCTGGTGCCAGCCCTGCTCCTGTGCCGTCATCGGTGTCGTGGTCCTCACTCTCCTGAGTTGCGTCATTGTCTGGGTAGAACTCAGGTGCTTCGGCTCTCAGCTGAGTGTCCCATTGAGTATTTTCTCTCGCTTGTAGTCCAATTATGGTGTGCCAGCCATCTCCCTCTTCATCACCAGTGTCCTCTGGTGTGTCCGCATGACTTGGTTTCCTATTGTCTCTTTTCTTTGTCTTTGTACACTTATCAGGAGGCACTACGGTTTCCACAGGGAGAAAGTCACATGGCAAGAGTAGATTCCTGTGCATTATCCGGATGCGTCCTTTGCCATTTTCAGGTTTGATTTCATACACTGGGCTGTCTTGATGCTTCCTCTGAGTGACAACATGCACACGATCTTCCCAGAATGATCTTAGTTTTCCTGGGCCACCCTTCTCTGTTAAGTTTCTGACCAGTACTCTTGACCCAGGGAGTAACTCAGTGCCATGAATCTTTCTATCATAGAGGGCTTTACTCCTCATGCCCTCTTTGCGGGCTGATTGTGAGGCTAGTTTGTAAGCTTCAGTCATTTTTGCCCTCCACTCTTCAGCATAGTCCTGATGCGATGAGCTCTGTTCTTTTGTCTCAAGGCCAAACATTAGATCAATCGGCAGCTTTGGGCTGCGACCGAACAGCAGGAAATACGGTGCATACCCTGTTGCTTCACTGCGTGTGCAGTTATAGGAATGGACCACCTTAGCGAGAAAGGACTTCCAGTCATGCTTTGCTGCTTCAGGCAAATTTCGGAGCATAGCTAACAAAGTGCGATTAAACCGTTCTACCTGCCCGTTTCCTTGGGGATGGTATGGTGTTGTTCGTGACCCCTGAACCCCACTGTATTCCTGCAACTTTGCAAACAGTTTGTTTTGGAACTCTTTTCCCTGGTCGTGGTGAAGACGAGTGGGGAAACCAAACTTAAGAGCAAAGTCCCCAAAGACCTTTTCAGCGGCAGTGTGGGCAGCTTTGTTGCGGCAGGGGTAGGCCTGAGCAAAACGGGTGAAGTGGTCCATTATAACTAGGATATACTCATATCCTCCTTTACATCTTTCTAGGTGTAGAAAATCAATAGACACTAGTTCAAATGGGTAGGTAGTGACGATGTTCGTTAGTGGCGCCCTTGTGGGCCTGTTGGGACGCTTGTTTTTCAAACAACTGCAGACTTTTGTGATGTAGTGCTCAACATCTCGCTGCATATGAGCCCAATAAAAGCGATCCCTGATCAGATTCATTACTCGCTCCACCCCCAAATGGCCCATGTTCTCGTGGAGTTCTTTGTAAACTAACTTGTGGAACTTTTGGGGCAAGAGTAGCTGGTTACGGGATGCAGTTTTTCTATACAGCAGTCCATCATCCCCTACTTGCAACTTGTGTTTTTCCCTGGCTAGGGCTGCGACTTTACTGTTTAGCTGCTTTACCCCTTTTGGCCATTGCTTTGATGCTACAAAACGCAGAACATCTCCTATCACTGCATCCTCTTCTTGTGCTTTTTTTACAACAGTCTTTGGTATTTCAGCAATTGAGCTGATTTCCTGATTTGCCTCACTAATGAGAGTGGAAATGGTCACTGGGCAAAGCCATGGCTCATTTTCTTGTGACTTCAAGATAGCTGCCTGAGCCACACATTGCATAATTTCAGGATGAACATCTTGTGTGCATTTGCTCATGTACTGCTCCATATCTAAGGGCATACGTGAGAGGCCATCAGCGTCCCTATTGGCTTTCCCTGGCCGGTATTTAATGACAAATTGGAAGTCAGCTAGCTCTGCCACCCATCTCTGTGTTGTCGCATTCAACTTTGCGGTAGTGAGCACATATGTAAGAGGATTGTTATCAGTATATACCGTGAATGGTGGGGAGTAGTACAGAAAATCACGGAACCTCTCACATATGGCCCACTTCAGGGCCAGGAACTCCAGCTTCCCTGAATGAAGGTGATAGTTTTTCTCGGGGCTTGTGAGCGTCCTGGAGCCATAAGCAATCACCACGAGTCTGCCGTTTTGTCGCTGGTACAGCACCGCCCCAAGCCCTTCCTGTGAAGCATCACAATGCAAAATAAAGGGCTCCTCAAAGTTTGGGTAACCTAGCACTGGGGGCTGGGAGAGAAAGTCAATGAGTTGGCACAACACTGTCTGATGTTCGGGAGACCACTTAATTTTGTGGGATGAGGGCAATTGGCCTCCCCCACCCTGTTTCTTTTTGGTTGGTCTTTTTGGGACTCGTTTTGCTATCTCTGCTCTGTCATTGGCAAGGAGGTCGTAAAGAGGCTTTGCTATCCGGGAGAAGTTTGGTATGTAGCTCCGATAGTATGAGACAAAGCCTAACAGTTTTCTTAACTCTCCTATTGTAGATGGCTGGTTCTGTTTTAGGGCTTGCACTGGGGCAATGTCAGCAGGGTCCATAGTATAGCCCTCCTCTGTGACTAATTTGCCAAGAAAACGTACCTGCCGCTTGAATAGTTCACATTTGCGAGGAGTCAGCTTTACCCCATGGCTTTTGTAACGGTGCAGGACATTCCTCAAGTCACGCAGATGGTCTTCAAATGTCTGTGAATGTACAAGGTTATCATCGAGGTAAGGCAGACAAATATCATCCCTCAATCCCCACAAACACTCCTCCATAGTTCTCTGGAATGCTGCCGGTGCTGAGGACAAACCAAATGGAATTCTTACCCATTCGAAGAGACCCCAGGGGGTGATAAAAGCGGTGAGGGGCCGGCTTGACTCTTCCAGGAAGCCCTGGTGATACGCCTTCCCTTGGTCGAGGACTGAAAACCAGGCACTTCCCTTCAGACTGTTCAACATGTCCTGTATGCGGGGAATTGGGTGACGATCTGGTATTGACTTTTTGTTGAGCTCTCTATAGTCACAGCACAACCGAAGGCCACCGTCTTTCTTTCGCACACAGACAATGGGACTAGAATAGGATGACTTAGATTTGGTTATCCAGCCCCTGTTTAACAAATCCTCCAGATATTCTTTTACTTCTTTATGAAGCGGCCTGGGAACTGACACGTATGTCTTCTTAACAGGAATAGGATCATTCAGTCTTATTTTTAACTGCAAAGACGGAATTGTCCCAACATCATACTCATCCCGTGCAAATGCATGTCTTTCCTCCCTCAATAACTGTCTAACTTTTTCCTGAGCTGTTTGAGGGAGATGGTCAAGGGCAACAGGGGGCTCCCAAATGTCCATAGGATCATTAACGGCAATGTCCTTTTCTTTTGTTTCGCTATTAACCAATTTTGTATTTTGTTTCTTTATGTCTAGGTCTGTTGCTACCTGGCTGATAGAAGCAGGTTTCATATCAGCAGGATAGATGGTCTTGGCTCTCTGTGTCTGTCCCAAAACTGTTTTAGCTTGCAGCCGAATGTCATGGCTGGTACTATTTGTAATGGGTATGGTGAGCATGGACCGGCTCCCTTTCTTTAACTGCACTACCCCACTCTGCATCTGTAACCCATCTGGTAACTGAGTGTGCTGGTTTGGCTCAAACAGTACGTCCTGCGTGTTTATGAGTGTACCTGCCCTGACAGAACATTTAACTGTTTTGGTTTTGCCCGCTGGAATGGTCACTGTCTCACTGCCTATTTTTACTGTGCCTTCCCCCAATCCATCATCTCCACTTTGCATCACCTTCAGAAAAACCTCTGTCCTTTTACAATCAAATGAGAATGCTGCACTGACTGCTTCACTGATGGCACTTGAGGGTTCAATACCCATTCTAAGGACATGCTCAATCACATTAAACCCAATGATCGGCTGCTCTGCCACCCCAGGTCCCTTTGCCACCAACACTGGAACGAGAAGCTCTACTGGTTGACCACTGTCGGTACGTAACTTAAACATGACTTCCACCCACCCAGAGAAGGGAATTGGCGTCTGGTTTACTGCCCTCCCATCCAGTACACCTGGACCCACTAACTCAGCTAGGTCCCTGACTGTTGTGTTTGGCATGTTGTCCTGTCTCCAGGCCTCATTCATTAGGCATACTTGTGACCCAGTGTCCCACAAGGCTTTGGTCTCTACATCATTAAGAGAGCAGCTAATGACATATTTCTTTCCAATCAAATTGAGCAACTGTGTTCTACGATTTGGGGACAGTAAGCCAATAGTGACTGTTTCTTGTTCATGTGGCATCTCAGTTTTAGCTGCTAGTTTGGTCTCTAACTTTTGAATGCTGTCAGTGACTAGCTTGTACAACTCTTGCGTGTCAACTTGTGTGGGTGTGGTTGTAACAGTACTAGCAGCCATGTCAATTTGCCCCGTCTTTTTACCTGGTCTTTTTCCCGTTCTGCAGTCCCGTGACAAGTGACCACTTATCCCACATTTGAAGCAGTGGTCGCACTGGTCCCCATTGTTTACTGACTGACAGCTCTTGCAGCCACGTTTTCTGAAGACTCTTGGGTTGAAAGGGGCTCTGGGAGATTCATGTATGGCTTTCTTGATCTCCTCCATTTCACCTCTGAGCTGTGTCACTATATCAAGAAGCTCGGACTCAGTGCGGGTTGGTATGGTCTGTGGTTTTGGCGTTTTACTCTTTGTTGATGGGGCAGGAAGACATGCTTGACTGTCCACACTTGCCACTGTCGCTCCTGAAACCGCTTCTACTTGAAGTTCTCTGACTTTGGGTTCTTTCACATGCTTTTTAAACTTTTGATGTCTCTCCCATTCAAGACTGGCTGCTGCATTAATTTTAGTAATCAGTAGCTCATCTGTGACAGCAGGGTCCTCCAGGTAGCGCTTTAGTTGGTATTTCACCTCAGTACTAATCAGTCCTGTTTCCACGGCCCTCAGGAACTTCCTCTGAATCAGGTCGGGGCTGTACTGCTCTTCAGTGCCAGGCTCTCTGGATGCCACTAGCAGTCTCTCTTTCACCTCAATAGCACGAAACAGGAAGTTCTGTGGTGACTCACTACTGTCCTGCGTGAGGTTTATTAAGCGATTGTACAGGTCGGTGGAACTGTCCTCTTTATAATGTCCTCGTAGGATTGTGCGCAGCTGTGACAGGGTGAGATCGGATTTGATCTCCAGCATATCACGTAAACTCAGGCCTGGGCTCACTGCTCTGACAACTGCTTCAATTATCTCAGCCTCACTGTGATTCTTCTTTAGGCCCATATCAATCTGGTGAATGAGGTTAGAATACGACAGTTTGTCTCGTTGGCCCCGTTCGCCTATCTGACCATTAATTCTAAACTCTCTCCTAATAGTCACTTCTGGCAATGGAAGAGTTGGAGAAACAACAGGCGATGTCAAAGTAGCGCTTTGGTGTGGTTGGCTTTTCCCTCTGATTGTTAGCTTTGCCATGTCTTCTTTGAGTTTTTTAGTTGAATGCAGAAAACTTTCTTGCAGAGCGGCGTATTGCTTTTGTAAACTCACCAGTGCTTCTGCATCCTGACTGGCGCTCACGTCTGCCGCTGTGTTCTGTGGCGGCGGTTCGGCTGGTGTAGCATCGTTAGCATACGCGATTAGCTTTAGCAGAAACGTGCGTGCTATCTCCTCTTCTTCACTTTCAATGATCTTTTCAACTTGCTCACTTATCAATCTTATCAGCATGTGTTTTTTTGATGGCTTTATCGGGTCTATCTTGACAAAAGAACACACATCCTGTAGCTGTTCAAGCTGTAGTTGCACCAAAGCCTCACTTAGCTTATCCTGTAGCAGCTCAAACTCCATTTCAATTTTTTTTCGTCTTGTCTCACCTTCTTTTAAAACACAGCTGAACCATCCTCTGCTACCAAATTTTGTTGCACTTTTTAAGAAGAAGAGGCCGGTCGTGTGGATTTTCAGTGGTTTCTTTAATCGCTCCGTTCTGCTCTCCTTCACGCGCGCGCGCTCCCTCTCAATTGTTCACAAAAAAAAACACAGCCACCGCCACCTAGTGGCGCCATTATATTACAGCTTACCATTTTGAAAAACAGTCTTTACAGACAGTACAAGTCAATAAAACACATTGAACACAAATCAAAATGCAGTAAAACAAAACACTGTGGGGGGTGTCCAAATTCAACCCCATGCAAATGTCCCTTTTCCCACACAGGTACCCATATTAAGCTTACATCCATCCCTTCTGACTGTATCCGTTGTAGAGAAGACAGTACCTCTAACACCAGGTCTGGACGGGCTCCTTTCGTGAGTTCTTTCGTTATGGCTTGAAGTGCTGCTGCTGAATCTGAATATATGTTAACAGCCCTAGGTTTGTTCTCCTCAATCCATATCAGAGCCCACCAAATGGCGAGAAGCTCAGCCGAAAAAATAGAAAGATAATCACTCACTCGGCAGCTATACCTGTACTCAGTATTCATGACATATACTCCAAATCCTGCCTGCTTAGAGCCTGGGTCTTTTGACCCATCTGTGAAGACATGAACTTTATTCTCTTTGTTTTCAGCAATAAACTCACTTACTTGTCTGCTTATTATACACTTATCCATTCCTAAGAAATCCAATTGGACTTCAGGTTCAGGCATCCTCCAGAAAGGAAGAGATGGCCAGACTACACCTATGACATTGTTTACCAGAACTTCCTTTTTAACAATTCCTTTGATAAGATACAGAAAATTGCACTTATCCTCTCTCTTTTCAAACTCCCAATAGTCATTTAACAGACATTTTGCAGCTGAGTCATGCTTAAGCCCTGCCAATCTAGCCCAATACTGAAGACCCAGTTTTTGTCTTCTAATATACAATGGAGATTCCCCAGTCTCAACCAAAAGTGCCAGAATAGGAGTAGTCCTAAAAGCTCCGCTACAGATTCTCAGGGCTCTAGTCTGGGCTTTATCGAGTTTTTGGAGATTTGTTTTGGCTGCCGCCCCATAAACAAAACAGCCATAATCTAAAGTGGATCTAATCATTGCTCTATATATCATGAGCATTGTGGATCTGTCTGCTCCCCAGTCGCTACCTGTTAGACTCCGGAGTAAATTATTTCACACTTACGCACTGTTTTTTCAATATGCTTATTCCATGTTAATTTTTCATCCATCCACATCCCTAAAAATTTAAACACTTTCACTCTTTCTAACGGACTACCATACATACTCACAGACCGTACCACTTTTGCCTTCTTCAACCCAAAGATCATGAAATTACTCTTTGCCACTGATATTTTAAACCCCCACTTGTTGGCCCATTGCACTATATGATCTAAAGCCTCCTGGGTACAATTCATTAAATATTCTATATTCTTTCCCCGCCTCCAGATGGCACCATCGTCCGCAAACAAGGACCTGCCAAATCTAGGGTCAACTTTCTGAAAGATATCATTTACCATAACATTAAATAGAACTGGACTGATTACAGAATCCTGAGGAGTACCATTCATTATGTCGGCAACTTCAGAAAGATCCCCGTTTATTCTAACTTGAATTGACCTATTGCTTAAAAAGTCTTTAATCCACAGAAACATCCTGCCCCAAATACCCACATTATACAGCTTTATCAGTAAACCCTCTCTCCACATACTATCGTAGGCCTTTTCTATATCCAGAAACACTGATACTACTGCCTCCTTATTTATTATAGCACGCCTTATGTCCTGATCAAGCACTCCTATGGAATCCATTGTGTTTCTACCTACTCTAAAACCATTTTGATAATTTGCAAAAAAAACGCCAACTTCTAAAATATAGACAAGTCTATTTGTTACCATTCTCTCCATCACCTTACACATCACCGACGTTAAAGCTATGGGTCTGTAAGATGAAGGAGAGGAGGGATCCTTACCGGGTTTATCTATTGGTATTACAATGGCATGCTTCCAGCTCTTTGGTAATGTTCCCGTCTCCCAGATGTAATTAAAAAGTACCAAGATCTCCTCCAGTACCTCCTCATCCAAATGCTGTAACAGTGTATAGGACGCTCTATCTTGGCCCAGTGAGGTGTTAGCTCCAGCTTGAATGGCCTCTCGCAGCTCCTTCAATGAGAAGAACTTGTTTATAGAACTCTCCGGGTCTGGCCTACCTGTTAATTTCCATCCTTCTTCCCGCAAGACTTCCTCTTTCAATTTGAGACTTTCTAAGCTTAAAGAATGCGAATTATGCACACTCTGGAAAGCTTTCACGCACATATCTGCTTTTTCTTTGTTAGACACAGCCTCTCTGCTCCCATCCTTTAACACTGGGATTTCTGAGTTAACAACCTTTGTTTCTGTGTAAACTCCGCACACCCGACTGGGCGACAGGTGCGTAGGAGGTAAAGCACTTGTCTAAAAACTAAAGAAAAACTCCCGCACACTGTCTCACTCTTAATGCAATTTTATTCCATACAACGTTTCGGTCGCTCTGACCTTCTTCAGGTAACCTGAAGAAGGTCAGAGCCACCGAAACGTTGTATGAGTTAACAACCTTACCTGACATTTTATGGATCCTTGACCAAATCTGTTTAACTGGCGTTTTGGGCCTAAGCGTACCACAAAAACCCCTCCAACTCTTCTTTTTTTCTGCCTTAATTACTTTTCTTGCCACTGCACGGCACTTTTTGTATCCAATTACATTTTCCTGAGTAGGATATTTTCTTAGTTTTTTAAAAGCTTCTTTTCTCTTTTTAACTGCCTCACTGCACTCTCTGTTCCACCAGGGGACAATAACTCGATTTTTAGGGCTTTTCCTGCATGGGATTGACTCCAGAGCTACATTAATGATCATTGCTATTAAGGACTCACTCATTTGATCAATGGACCCTTCACTGTTCACTTCATCCAATCTCTTTAATGTGCCCTCCCTAAACTTATCCCAATCAGCCCGGGAAAAATCAAAACGTGCCACTCTTTCTCCATTATCTATTACTAGAGCTTTTTGCAACCTGGTGACCACTGGATAATGGTCACTACCAATTGTATCTTTCCACACTTTCCATTCTCCTATTCTAGCCAATGCCGGGGAAGCAAAGGTCAGATCAAGACAAGACGTTTTATTCACGTTACAATCAATACATGTAGGACTACCATCATTTAAAATAACACGATTTTCTCTATCTAAAAATTCCTCCAAAACTATCCCATTTGAGTCCCTATCTTGACTCCCCCAGAGAGGATTATGGGCATTAAAATCACCCACCCACACTGTTAAAGTCCCTGTTTTACTGGAAACCTCCTCATGTTCCTCTAGTACTAATGACTCACACGGGTTATAACCATTAATAATATGCATTTTCCCCTTGGTTGTCCATACCTCTATCATCAAACATTCAAAAGTTACTTCACACTCACATTGTTTATACTGAATCCCTGTTTTTATAAAAATTGCACACCCACCCCCTGCTCTATCTACTCGGTCCTTACGAAGGCACTTATATCCTGGAATGGAGAAATCAAGACATGGTTTCAACCACGTCTCCTGAACACATAATATGTCTGGCTTGACGTCAAAATCTCTAACAACTTTCTTAAACTCTTGCCCATTAGCAATTAAACTTCTTGCATTCCACTGCAGAATACAGACCATAAGAAAGAGACTAAACATTTGTCCTCATCATCCCAATCTTCTATGTCACACCCTTCTTCCTCCTCTTCCCTTGACTCCTGCCCTCTCTCACCTGAGTTTTCTTTGCTTGTCGCCTGGCTCCATACCTCGCTCCCTGGCTCGCTCTCGAGCTGGCTCACATGCTGGTTCACATGCTGGTTCACATGCTGGTTCGCTCCCGCCTGGATAGCTCTCATTGAGTCATACAGCGTCTGGAGAGAGTAATTTTTTAGCCCCAAGAATCTGGCAGCCGCTTCACACACCGATTTAATAATATCAGACCTTGATTTTTTGTCTCGGGCGCCATACATTACATCAACAATAAACGCTAATAGTGCCTCTTTATTTACAAGAATATCTTGGCTGTTAGGATTAACACTGCTGCCCCCTGCTGGCTCCACTCGAGATGCACTTGGATACCAGATTTTCCCTCAACTCTTTTTAAAGCTTTCGCATATGAAATTCTCTGCTGATTTCTGACCTCCTGCACTTGTTTAGCTTTCACAAATTGGTGACACTCTCTAGAAGAAGCCATGTGGTTTTCCCCACAATTACAACACATAGCTCTCTCAACTTCGCATGCCACTAGATCATGATCCCCTCCACATTTAGCGCATCGCCTCCCTCCATTACAAGAAGCTGCCATGTGCCCAAAACGCTGACATTTGAAGCATCACAAGGGTGGTCTCTGGTACGCCTTTACCTGAAATGACAGGCATCCTATAAAAACTCTATCAGGCAACACTTTGCCTAGGAAAGATATCAAAACTGGGGCATTGGGGTTCCCACACAGACACTGAGCCCTGTCACCTCTTTTTTAATTTGATACAGATGTCTGCCCTTAATTCCAGTATCCCAATGCCTCTACCACTCTTTAGTGAGCCTTCTCCAACTCAGACTCTTTGCCTCCGATTTGCTGCTCTTGATAGTCATCTCAGTACTCATTTTGTTTAGAAATCCTTTAGCCAGTTTATCTACTTTTTCATTTCCTCCAATACCTACATGAGCTGGCACCCATAAAAACTTAACAAGATATCCACAATGATTAAGTCTGGTAATACACATCAATATATCAAACAATTTAACCGACCCCAGACTGTGAGACTCGGCCCTCACCTTTCTCACACCCGCGTGCTGAGTACCGGCTCTCCACAGGGCTGTGTGCTGAGCCCCCTCCTGTACTGCCTCTACACACATGACTGCAGCCCGGCCAGTGACAGCAACCTCATTGTGAAGTTTGCTGATGATACAACTGTGGTCGGGCTCATTTCAAAAGGTGACGAGACGGCCTACAGAGAGGAGGTCCTGAAGTTGACTGCTTGGTGCTCGGAGAATAACCTTGCTCTGAATACCAAGAAAACCAAGGAAATCATCATCAACTTCAGGAGGCACAGCACAGACCTCGCCCCCCTTTACATCAATGGCGAGTGTGTGGAGAGGGTCCACACTTTCCGGTTTCTTGGTGTTCTCATCTCAGATAATCTATCCTGGACTGAGAACATAATAGCTATCACCAAGAAGGCTCAGCAGCGATTACACTTCCTGAGGGTGCTTAAGAAATATGGATCGGACCCCATCCTGCTGCTCACGTTCTATCGGGCATCTATTGAGAGCCTGCTGACATACTGCATTACAGTCTGGTATGGCAGCTGTACCATGGTGGATAGAGAGAGGCTTCAGAGGGTGGTCAAGACAGCCCAAAAGATCATGGGCTGCCCTCTCCCCTCTCTAATGGATATTTACACCTCCCGCTGCCTCAGCAGGGCCAAAAACATCATTAACGACAGCTCCCACCCTGGCTTTGACTTGTTTCATCTGCTGCCCTCGGGAAGGCGCTACAGGGCCATTAAAGCAACAACCACTAGACTCAAAAAAAGTTTCTTCCCAAATGCCGTAACCCTGTTGAACTCACGTATGCACTGACCTCCGACTTGTGCAATGTTTTAAATAGTGCAATATTTTTTTTATTATTTTTTATTGAGTGCAATAAGGTCGTCTGTGTGCAATATTTCATATTTAATACAGTGTAATATTTAATACAGTGCAATATATTTAATGTAATGCAATACTTAACATGAACATGAACATGAACTGCCTCCTTCCAATTGGCGGGGAGTTCCCCCTGGATCCATATTCCGTTGTTGAGACATAGCAACTTTTTGAGAGCCTCCCTACCAAGATTCTTCAACATTGAATAACAGATTTCATCTTTCCCAGGAGCAGTTGTCTTTGTTGTCCTTAGTGCCCTCTTCATTTCCTCCACAGTGAATAGAGTCCAAATTATGGCCTGAGGTAGTCTTCCTCTTTAGTGCTTCTAGATCTTGTGCTTTGGTCTGCTCTAATCTTGCTTTTGCCATCTCTGATAAATTGTCAGAGCTGTGGACTGCAAAACTTTTAGCCATAATCTCAGCCTTTTGTTGGTCTGACACTGCAGCTCCCTCAACTGGAGTTAAAACAGGGTAGTCCCACTCCTGTCTGTCTCCACCCATCCTCTTAACCATTCCCCACACATCACCCACTGGTGTAGTTCTCCCTATTTTTGAACAGAAAGTTCTCCAGCTCCATCGCTTCGCCTGTTTAACTGTCCTTTTGACCAGCGCCTCAGCCTTCCTGAATTATATTAGGTTTTGCATATTTAGCATATTTTTAAGCAGCCTAAAAGCTTTATTGCGACCCTTTACTGCCTGTTGACATTCACTTGTCCACCAAGGAACCAATACTCTACAAGGTTTATTTTTACTCACAGGGATAGAGGACCGAGCTGCTTCTAACATTGCCTCAGTTAGCTGATTTTTCATAAGGTCTATGCTATTAGACTCATCTATGCCACCCATAGATTCTTCACACAGCCTCTGAAACTTTTCCCAATCTGCTCTGTGAAAGATCCATTTACTAGTCCTGTTACTGTGTGTTACCTGTACCTTGTCCCCAACTGAACAAAAGACGGGGTAGTGGTCACTCCCAAGAGTAGTATCTGTTCTGACGGTCCACTGACTTGTTCCTGCTAGAACATTAGACACTACAGTCAAATCCAATATGGACTCTGTGCCATTTACAGCATTATACCGAGTTCCGCTTCCATTATTCATACATACAAGCTCACACTCATCCATTAAATCCTCAATCACACTGCCATTGGTGTCTGTATGCAGGCCCCCCCCACACTGTGCTATGGGCATTGAAATCTCCAGACCATATAATGTTACGACAATCTTGGCCTTCAATACTAAGAAGATGTTGTAGCACTAATCTGAGACATGGATTATAAAAATTAATTATCACTGTTATCCCAAATTTCCACTGCAATATATTCCAAGTTACCACCTTTCCCTAATAGTCTGTATGGGATATTGTGCTTAATAAATGTAGCACAGCCCCCGCCACCTCCATGATCTCTATTCTTCCTTATGACAGAGTATCCATAAATCACAAAATCCAATGATGGCTTGAGCCATGTTTCCTGTACACAAATAACATCAGGCTTAATAGTTAGATCTTTAATGAAATGCTTAAGTTCCTGTCCATTGGCCAGTAAACTTCTTGCATTCCACTGAAGGAGGAAAACCATGATTAGGAGAGTAAACATTATGTTTCCTGTCTCGACTGATGATTGAGGTTATCCCTCACCTCTTCCTATGTCAGTCCACCAAATCCCAAATGATTAACTGCTGATCAACTGATTTTTTTCATTTTTTGATTGCAGAGCAGCTGTGGTATTTATTGCACCAGCAATGAAAGTAACCAATGCCTTTTTATCAATGACCAGAACATTAGGGTTCGTCTGGGGTACCCTCTGGGCCTCAGCCTCCCTCTCCCTCTTTCTACCATGCTGTTCAACCCAGTTCCTCTGGTAACCTTCACTGCTTCTACATATGAACTTTTTCTCCCCATTCTCACTTTTTGAATGTTTTTCTCTCGCTTCATCATCTCGCATCCAGCATATGCCACACTATGAGCTCCACCACAACTGCAGCACTTTGATTGGACCCCTGTTCCACACTTCCCATACTCATGATCCCCCCCACAGCGAGCACACCTTCTCTTATCGATACAGTTTTTCGCACCTCACCACCAGTTATAGCACCTCAGTGGTTTTGGGACACATGCTCTCACTGGGAAACAAATAAATCTAGGAAATACTTTTATGGGAAGGATTTCTTCCTCAAAATGAATCAGGATGCTTTCACTATCCATTTTCACTCCTTCCCGTGTGGACTTCATCCTCTCTAAGTGGGTGATCTTGCCCTCTTTGATCTTGTTTTTAAGATCATCCATTTTTACACCAACAGGTACTCCCGTGCATCCGCTAGCTCTTTGGGCACCCACTTGTCCCACACTATCAACTTTAAACTTTCCCAGCTGTTTAAGATCCAGCGCTTTTTTAAGCTGCCTTTCATTGGCACAGTGCACAAGAAGATTTCCATCTGCAAGAACTTTTGCCGATACGATATCACCCAGCTTACTACTCAAGTCAGTGGTCAAAATGAACAGGCTAAGCTTCTTAACACTAGCCTGTTTTTTTTCCATTGAATCTCAAAATCACAATCATATGGTCTACTTTCGGTCTCTCAGTTATAGTAAGGTCAGCTTCGCTATCGCTACTGTTATTTCTAACTCGCTTGCAATTCTTTGCAAGCCTGTTGTCTTCCCTCTGCTCACTTTGCTCCATGCTAACATCATCATCCTCCTCCAAATCTAGGAGCTCTGCCCAACTGCCAACCTCAGACCCACTCACGGAACAGTTTTGCTCAGCCGCCGACAACGAAGGGTGATCAATCAGTTTTGAATTTCCCACACTTTTCCGACCAGCCGATGACGCCGCCATCTCCCCCTCCCTTTTTGAGTACCATTGATAATTACAAAAAAAAGAAAAAGATCTAACAGTACTGCCATCTGCTGGATATAGGTATCCACAGCGCTTTTCTCTAATCGAAATGTAATGCAGTTTTGACTTTTAGAGCCATGGCTTATTGCCTTATGTTTTACAGGTTGACACTCAACACCTTTCTATGGACAATACATGAAAAATGACCCTCTGGTCAACATATCTGACACATTTACATTGAAACGTCGATTGATATGCGCACTGTCCCTGACATAAATACAAATAAATGGGCAGAAATGACATTTTGGGCAAAGTTTTGTTTGTCTTATCAACTAAAATATTCATAATTGTATATTTAAATTACTAAATCCTAGTTTAAGATTTTCTTCATGTCCAAATAGGCCTAAGGAAAGAAAATAATAAACCTTGAATAAATGTGATGATTTAAGGGTAAATTGCACTCAAATTTATGATGGAGGATGATGGATTGTGATACAGTATTATGAGATATTCTCTGCACTAATTATGTCCCCTTCTTTTTTCCCCCAAGTCTGTCCTGACTTTGGTCCGTTTATGTTTGTGAAGCTGTTTATGTGGTTTATGGTCCTGACCTCACTCTGTGTGTAACATTACAGTTGTTAGTGATTAAAATGTGATCCTGTTGTGTTATGTATGTGGTCCTTGTAGCATTGCCAATTGCCATAATCTGACATATTTACATAACAGCCACATTCTAAATACATACAGAGCATATGACTTAGTAGTAGATTTTTTAGTTAGTAGATTTTTGGGGTAATTTTACTTTTTGGAGTGGATTTTTAAACATGTCCTTGTAAATGACTAAAACTAGAATTAGTTGCATTTTAAATCACAAAATTTATTGAGTAGTGTACTCGTCTCCGCTCCTAAACCTTCTGACTCACATAGCAGCACTCTATGGCCTGTTCTGATTGGACAGAGCTCATAGAATATGCAGATTGTGGTTTAAAATGACTAAATACATTTTTACACTTTTAGACTGATCAAGTTCTGTACAAAACCATGATCTGCATCTCACTATTATTATTATCTAAAATTGCGTTAAAAAGTAACTAGTAACTAGTACTTAAAGTCACATTTTTCATGTGTAGTTTTTACTTAAATACAATTTTGGCAGCGGTACTTTTAATTGCATACATCATTAGCTTGGTGACTGTACTTTATTTGAGTAAAAAATGTAGGTACTCTCCACCACTGCTTTTTAAATCTAACCAAACCACAATGAAGACATGTTAACCTTATTTTTTTCTTTAATAGAGTCTTTAAGGTATGTTATAATGTTATTACTTCCTCAAAAACAGACCTGGAGTTGTGTTATGTTTCATTCAGGCATTTGAGTAACCCTTTGGTATTAGTCTACATCTCCAACGCTCAAAATGCTCTGTTCAATGTTGTGATGTCATGTGGTGATACAGAAAGTGCTCCTCTGTGTTTTTAATGTATGTTTTTGTCCATACACCTTCACTAGAATCATTTAGTTGTTTTCAGCCCTGGAATTGCCAATCTCCCAGGACTACAAAATCATATGTGAATGAAACCAAACACAACTTTGTGTATGCTTTTGATGAGGAAACAGCATTATACCATGACTTAAAGCTCACAAGAATCCACTGTGTGTATTATGGGACCTTTAATCACTATACTTGCAGCAGTTTGGTCATTCATGAATATAGCAGCATCATCTGCAAGCTGTGAGATTTTAATTTCTCTGTCAAAGGCACCAATATCTTTCCATGAAAATTGTCTCTTGTCCACATTTACTTTTGTTTCTTGTCGGACAGTAGAAAGCAGCACTCCGGAAGTAGCCTTACGGAGCATTGGAAACAGCTGCACTGCTACTTTCTTTCCCCCGTGCGTGTCATCTGCTACTAGATTTCTGTCTTTCTCTTAGATTTCTGTTATTTTTTTTTATTTTTTTAAAGAATACCAAACTGTGAAAAAAAGTTTGATTAAGAAATTAGTTGGGATTCGATAGTACTTTTGTGTAAAATGGATTTATTAACACGAAGTCAACGAAAGTGAAGGGGTATTTTGGAATCGCCTGTAAGTTGACTTCGCAAATGATCACTCATATTACTTAGAATAAAAGCATGTGTTTTTAAATGTTTTATAGGCATCCACATTATTCCATAACCAACTAACGTTATTATTTATTTAAGAGATGTGCCATTATGGTTTACTTGTACAAAACATGTCCCGGAGAGTCCAAATATAATACTACTATGATACAGTTATTTGTGATAATTATGACTCGATTGGCGATTGTAACAGGTGCGGAAATGTGTCTTTAGGTCGTGTGACAGTTTGTTGATTTTTGTTTTTTTTAATCTGTAAGTTAAATTATCTTTTGGCAGCTCCATTTTGTGCAGTATACTTAAGGATTATAAGGCAGTGGTAGAAACAGTACTGAAAATGCACTCAAGTAAAAGTAATTATGTGACAAAAAATGTATTCAATTACAAGTACTGCTTCCAAAATTGTACTTAAGTAAACGTGGAATTTACACATACAGTGGCTTGCAAAAGTATTCATACCCCTGGGACTTTTTCAAATTTTGTTAAGTCACAACCACAAATTTTATTTTTATTTTTTATTTGCATTTTATGTGAATAAGTAACAAAATGGCACAAAAGTGTGAAGTAGAAAGAACATTATAAATCATTTCCAGATTTAAAATAAATAAATAAATAAATAAACTAAAAAGTGCAGCATGCAAAAGTATTCAGCCCCCCACAGTCAGTACTTTGTAGAACCGCCTTTTGCTGCAGTTACAACTGCAAGTCTTTTGGGGTATGTCTTCACCAGCTTTGCACACCTACAGACTGAAATTTTTGCCCATTCTTCTTGGCAAAACAGTTCAAGCTCTGTCAGATTTGATGGAGACCGTTTGTGAACTGCAGTTTTCAGATGTTGCAATAGATTCTCAAATGGATTTAGGTCTGGACTTTGACTGAGCCATTCAAACACATGAATATATTTTGCTTTAAACCATTCCATTGTCAATTTGGATTTATGTTTAGGTTTGTTGTCCTGCTGGAAGGTGAACCTCCGCCCCAGTCTCAAGTCTTTTGCAGACTCCAGTAGGTTTTCTTCCAAAATTGCCCTGTATTTAACTCCATCCATTTTCCCAGCACCTCCACAGCATGATGCTGTCACCACCGTGTTTGACTGTGGGGATGGTGTGTTCAGAGTGATGTGCAGTGTTAGTTTTCCTCCACATGTAGTGTTTTGCTTTTAGGTCAAAAAGTTTGATTTTGATCTCATCAGACCAGAGCACCTTGTGCCACATGTTTGCTGTGTACTCCAAATGACTTCTAGCGAACTGTAAACGAGACTTCTTATGGATGGTTTTCAACAATGGCTTTCTTCTTACCACTCTTGCATAAAGACCAGATTTGTGTAGTGCACGACTAATAGTTGTCCTGTGAACAGATTCCCCCACCTGAGCTGTAGCTCTTTCAGAGACACCATGGGCCTCCTGGATGCATCTCTGATGAGTGCTTGTCTTGTTCGTTCTGTAAGTTTTGGTGGACGGCCATGTCTGGGTAGGTTTACAGTTGTGCCATACTCTTTCCATGTTCAGATGATGGATTGAACAGTGCTCCTTGAGATGTTCAACTTTTTAGATCCAAGCCCCACTTTTAACTTTATCACAACTTTTTCTCTGACCTGTTTGGTGTGCTCCTTTGACTTCATTTTGCGGTTTTCTCCCCAACACTCCCTTAACAAACTTCTGTGGCCTTCACAGTACAGCTGTGTTTATACTGAGACAAGATTACACACAGTTGGACTCTTTTTAGTCATTATGTCAACATTCAATCTTTCCAAAATCATCAGGCAACTTCTAAAAGCAATTTGAATGCATTTAAAAAAAGGCAGCTGAATATTTTTGCATGCTGCACTTTTAAGTTTCTTGTAAATCTTGTAAAATATTTCCTTCCACTTAACACTTGTGTAACATTTTGTGTTGCTCATTCACATAAAATGCTAAGGCAGTGTATGTGAAGTTGTGGTTGTGACGTGACAATTTATGAAAAAGTTCCAGGGGTATGAATACTTTTGCAAGTCACTGTAAACTGTTGGTTAGTTGGTGATGTTATTTTAACACATTTTAGCAGCATTTTAGAAAAGTATTTTATATAGATTATGATTTAAAACAATTAAATTTAGCTTTGCTGAATTTAATTGCATTGCTGTTATGTGAGTTTGTTGGTGTAGAAAGAAACAGCTGTGGATTGGGATAATTGGGACTTGATCATGATATCAAATGTAACTAATTACAATCACAAGGTTAGAATTATACTCAATTACAAATACAGGTTTAATCATATTTGTAATTAGTTACTTTCCAACCCTGTTATAATGTTATAGTAGAAACTGCAAAGATTTTCATTTCATTCATGTTTTATTTCTTTTTCTAATTTGTTTAGGTCGCAATGGGAAAGAAGAGGGTTAAGGATCGCAGTTCCAGGGAGGACGACCATATTGACTTGTCAGGTAGATTTTTTTCATAATACAGAAATAAATAATTTAACTCCTTGTATGTTTGATTAATACATTATCCTTCTTGTCTTCTAAGGTCCATCTTGCCGACATATCAAAAAGGGAACTGACCAAGCTATTGTGAAGAAGCTGTCTAGGAACACAGACTGGACAAACTGTCAAGATTGCCACAGTGAAGACAAAGACAATAAAACATCACAGGAAACCGAAAGGGAGGAGAGTGGATCAATATGGATGTGCCTGAAATGTGGACACAGGGTAGGACAAAAAAGTCTGGACGGCTGTGTGTGCGTGTGTGTGTATATGTATGTGTGTGTGTATATGTATGTATGGGTGTGTATATGTATGTGTATATGTATATATGTGTGTGTGTGTATGTATGTGTATATATATATATATATATATATATATATATATATATATATATATAAAATATATCTTACACACGAGATAATGAAGCCAGATGAATAGACTGTCTGTTCGCAACACAACTGGCGAAAGTGTACGCTCAATGGCAGAGTAATAACACCAGAGCAGATCCACCAAGGCTGGAAACCAACCAGTACTGGAAAGGCATATGGGAGAAAGAAGCATCACACAACAATCCAGTTACCATCACAGTGGCAGACAGCCAGGACAGAGTCTCAGGTTTGAAAAACTGGACCGCACCAGGCCCTGACATGATCCACGCCTACTGGCTAAAGAACCTCACAGCTTTCCATGAGCACCTGGCAGCACAAATGAACCACCTGCTAATGGATGGGACTCACCCTGAATGGCAAACTGAATGGTGTACAGTCCTGATCCAGAAGGATCCCTCAAAGGATACATTACCATCCTACTATCAGCCAATAACCTGTCTCTCAACAACATGGAAGCCCATGTCAGGCATCATAGTGGCTAAGATAAGTGCGCACATGGATCAATACATGAGCACAGCACAGAAGGGCATCAGCAAAGATACACCAGCTCCTGGTAGACCGAACAGAATCTGCAATAGGTAAGCAGCTTGATGTAAAGAAATCAACTGTGGGAGCAATTATTAGAAAATGGAAGACATACAAGGCCACTGATGATCTCTCTCGATCTGGGGCTCCACGCCTGATCTCACCCCGTGGGGTCAGTGATCTCAGGAGTGGTGAGCAAAAATCCTAGAACCACATGGGGGGACCTAGGGAATGACCTGCAGAGCTAGAACGAAAGAAACAAAGGCTACCATCAGTAACACACTACGGGGCTGCTTTTGTGCAAAGGGACCAGGACAACTGATCCATGTAAAGGAAAGAATGAATGGGGCCATGTATCGTGACATTTTGAGTGAAAACATCCTTCCATCAGCAAGGGCATTGAACATGAAACATTCCTGGGTCTTTCAGCATGACAATGATTCCAAACACACCACCCGGGCAACGAAGGAGTGGCTTTGTAAGAAGCATTTCAAGGTCCTGGAGTGGCCTAGCCAGTCTCCAGATCTCAACCCCATAGAAAATCTTTGGAGGGAGTTGAAAGTCCGTGTTGCTCAGCGACAGCCCCAAAACATCACTGCTCTAGAGGAGATCTGCATGGAGGAATGGGCCAAACTACCAGCAACAGTGTGTGAAAACCTTGTGGAGATTTACAGAAAACATTTGACCTCTGTCATTGCCAACAAAGGTTATGGTAAATGGTCACATTTTTCTATAGCGCTTTTCTACCTTCAAGGCACTCAAAGCACTTTACAACAAGCATTCATCTGTGTGAGTTAGAATCGCACCGGCAACCTATGGATCAGCGGATCTGACCGCTCAACCAATGATGTTTATGTCGAGAGCGGGATTTGAACCGCCAACCTTCAGATCAGTGGACAAACACTTTACCAACTGAGCTACTGTACAGTACTGTGTATATAACAAAGTATTGAGATGAACTTTTGTTATTGAACTTTTGTTATTGACCAAATACTTATTTTCCACCATAATTTGCAAATAAATAATGCAGTGTGATTTTTTTTTTGTGTGTGATTTTTTGGGTTTTTTCCCCCCTCATTTTGTCTCTCATAATTAAAGTGTACCCATGATGAAAATTACAGGCCTCTCATCTTTTAAAGTGGGAGAACTTGCACAATTGGTGGCAAACTTTTTTGTCCCACTGTATATGTGTGTGTGTGTATATATATATATATATATATATATATATATATATATATGTATATGTATAATATATATATATATATATATATATATATGTGTGTGTATATCGATCGATATAGATATATAAATAATAATAAAATCTCCTCACCCTCTGCGGGTGGTCTCATCCCCTCTTTTCCACGCTTGGGACCTCTACCAGAGGCCTGGGAGCTTGGGTTCTGCGCAGTATCTTTGCTGTTCTTAATGCTGCACTTTTCTGGACTGAGATGTCTGATGTTTTTCCTGGGATCTGCTGTAGCCACTCCTCCAGTTTGGGGGTCACTGCCCCGAATGCTCCAATGACCACGGGCACCACTGATACCTTCACTTTCAGACCTTCTCCAGCTCTTCTTTGAGCCACTGGTATTTCTCTATTTTCTCATGTTCCTTTTTCCTGATGTTCCCATCACTTGGTACTGCGATGTCCACCACAACGGCTTTGTTGTTTATCCACCACCACAATGTCCGGTTGGTTCGCCATCACCATTCTTTCAGTCTGTATCTGGAAGTCCCATAGGATCTTGGCTCGATCATTCTCCACTACCTTTGGAGGTGTTTCCCACCTTGATCTTGGGATTTCCAGTCTGTACTCTGCACAGATGTTTCTGTACACTATGCCCGCGACTTAGTTATGCCGCTCCAAATATGCTTTCCCTGCCAGTATCTTACATCCTGCAGTTATGTGCTGGATTGTCTCAGGGGCCTCTTTGCACAGCCTACACCTTGGGTCTTGTCTGGTGTGATAGATCTGGGCCTCTATCGCTCTGGTGCTCAAGGCCTGCTCCTGTGCAGCCAGGATGAGTGCCTCTGTGCTGTTCTTCAGTCCAGCTTTCTCAAGCCATTGGAAGGATTTCTTGATATCAGTCACTTCAGTTATGTTCCGGTGGTACATCCCATGCAGGGGCTTGTCCTTCCATGATAGTTCTTCCAGCACCTCTTCCTCTCCTCTCCACTGTCTGAGACATTTGCTGAGCACGTCATCTGTTGGGGCCTTTTCCTTGATGTACTTATGGATCTTGGATGTTTCATCCTGGACTGTGGCTCTCACACTCACTAGTTCTTGGCCTCCTTACTTACGGCTCACGTACAGTCTCAGGGATTTGGGGTGGAACCTGCCATGCATGGTTAGGAGCTTCCGGGTCTTAACATCTGTGGTCTGTATCTCCTCCTTTGGCTAGCTTATGATTCCTGCTGGGTATGGGGTTACTGGCAGGGCGTAGCTATTTATTGCTTGGGTCTTGTTCTTGCCATTGAGCTGACTCCTTAGGACTTGCCTTACTCGTCTGAGGTATTTGGCCGTGGCTGCTTTCCTTGTTTCCTCTTCAAGGTTGCCATTTGCTTGGGGGATACTAAGATACTTGTAACTGTCCTCAATGTCTGCTATTGTCCCTTCTGGGAGGGAGACCCCTTCTGTGTGGACTACCTTCCCTCTTTGTCACCATCCGGCTACACTTCTCAAGCCCGAATGACATTCCAATGTCTGTGCTGTAGATCCTGGTGGTGTGGATCAGTCAGTCGATGTCTCACTCATTCTTAGTGTACAGCTTGATGTCATCCATATGGAGGAGGTGACTGATGGTACCCCCATTCCTGAGTTGTATCCATAGCCAGTGTTGCTTATGATTTGGCTGAGGGGATTCAGACCTATGCAGAATAGCAGTGGGGACAGTGTGCCTCCTTGGTATATGCCACATTTGATGATCACTTGTGCAAGTGGCTTGCCATTGGCCTCAGGGGTGGTTTTCCACAGCCTCATCGAGTTTGCAGTGAAGGCTCTTAGAGTCCTGTTGATGTTGTACAGCTCCAAGCATTCAGTGATCAGTGATCCTGGATGTCTGCCACTGTGATGGTGACTGCATTTTCTTCAGGAAGGTTGCTGTGGTCTTCTCTTAGAGCCACCAGCCACTGTGCATCGCTGTTATGTGATGCCTCCTTCTCCCATATGTCTTTCCAGTACTGTTTGGCTTCCAGCCATGGTGGGTCTGTTCTGGTGTTATTACCCTGCCATTGAGCGTACACTTTCGCTCAATGCTGCATTCACATCTTCTAGGAGACTTTCAGATGGTACTTCATTTAGTCTCAGCCGAAATATCAGATATTAGTATTCAGGTCCTTTGCTGTGACCCTCATATATTTAACTTGGATGGTGTCCATTTTTTCTGATCATTCTTGAGATGGTTCTATACCTTCATTGGAGTCCAGCTGTGCTTCACTATACTGATAGGACTTGATTAGGAAGGCCACACACCTGTCTATATAAGACCTTACAAAAGGCTCACAGTGCTTGTCAGAGAAAAATGATAAATGATTTTTAGCAAATGGCTGCAATATAACAGAGTGGAAAATTTAAGGGGGTCTGAATATTTTCTGTACCCACTTTGTGTGTGTGTTTTATTTATTTATGTGTGTATATATGTATATATATATATATATATATATATATATATATATATATATATATATATATATATACACACACACATGTATGTGTATGTATATATATATATATATATATATATATATACAGTAAAGCAAATAAGTATTTGAACACCCTGTGATTTTGTAAGTTCTCCCACTTAGAAATCATGGAGGGGTCTGAAATTTTCATCTTAGGTGCATGTCTACCGTGAGAGACATAATCTAAAAAATAATTTATTTGTATGTTACTACTCCAGACAAGTATTTGAACAGCTGAGAAAATCAATGTTAATATTTGGTACAATAGCCTTTGTTTGCAATTACAGAGGTCAAACGTTTCTTGTAGTTTTTCACCACGTTTGCACACACTGCAGGACGGATTTTGGCCCACTCCTCCACACAGATCTTCTCTAGATCAGTCAGGTTTCTAGGCTGTTGCTGAGAAACACAGAGTTTGAGCTCCCTCCAAAGATTTTCTATTGGGTTTAGGTCTTGATATGATATGCTTCTTACAGAGCTGCTCCTTGGTTATCCTGGCTGTGTGCTTCGGCTGTGTGCTTCGGGCTGTGTGCTTCGGGCTGTGTGCTTCGGGTCATTGTCATGTTGGAAGACCCAGCCACGACCCATCTTCAATGCTCTAACTGAGGGAAGGAGATTGCTCCCCAAAATCTTGCAATACATGGCCCCGGTCATCCTCTACTTAATACAGTGCAGTTGTCCTGTCCCACGTGCAGAAAAACACCCCCAAAGCATGATGCTACCACCCCCATGCTTCACAGTAGGGATGGTGTTCTTTGGATGGTACTCATCATTCTTCTTCCTCCAACCACGGCAAGTGGAATTAAGACCAAAAAATTCTATTTTGGTCTAGTCTGACCACATGACTTTGTCCCATGACTCCTCTCGATCATCCAAACGGTCATTGGCAAACTAAAGACGGGCCTGGACATGTGCTGGTTTAAGCAGAGAACCTTACGTGCCATGCATGATTTTAAACCATGACATCTATTATTAACAGTAACCTTGGAAACTGTGGTCCCAGCTCTTGTCAGGTCATTGACCAGGTCCTCCCATGTAGTTCTGGGTTGATTTCTCGCCTTTCTTAAAATCATTGAGACCCCACGAGGTGAGATCTTGCATGGAGCCCCAGTCCGAAGGACATTGACAGACATGTTTAGCTTCTTCCATTTTCTAATAATTGCTCCAACAGTGGATCTTTTTTCACCAAGCTGCTTGGCAATTGCCCCGTAGCCTTTTCCAGCCTTGTGGAGGTCTACAATTTTGTCTCTTGTGCATTTTGACAGTTCTTTGGTCTTAGCCATGTTAGTAGTTGGAGTCTTACTGATTGTATTGGGTGGACAGATGTCTTTATGTCGCTAACAGCCTCAAACAGGTGCTTCTAATTTAGGATAATAAGTGGAGTGAAGGTGGACTTTTTAAAGGTGGACTAACAGGTCTTTGAGAGTCAGCTGATAGACAGGTGTTTAAATACTTATTTGCAGCAGTAACATACAAATACATTATTTTTTTTAAATCATACAATGTGATTTCCAGATTTTTTTTTTAGATTATGTCTGTCACAGTGGACATGCACCTAAGATGAAAATTTCAGACCCCTCCATGATTTCTAAGTGGGAGAACTTGCAAAATCACAGGGTATTCAAATACTTATTTGCCTCACTGTATGTATGTATGTATGTATGTATGTATATTATATATATATATATATATATATATATATATATATATATATATATATATATATAATGTGTGTGTGTGTGTGTGTGTGTGTGTATATATGTATGTATGTGTGTGTATATATATGTGTGTGTATGGCTTCGCTTCTGTCTTATTAACATGACCTTCATTTTAATAGGGGTGTGGCAGGCTTTCTGAGAACAAACATGCCATCAAGCATTACGGGACTCCGCGCTCACACCCTCATTGTCTAGTGGTCAGTCTCAACGACTGGGCTGTTTGGTGAGTTTCTTTGCTTTTTAACTTTTGTGTACTTTTTAGAGGGATCCAGCAATTCAAATTGTATGTTTTCTTCCCCACAGGTGCTACATCTGTGATGACGAGGTACAGTTCTCCCAAACAGGATTTTTAACTCAGCTGCTGACCAACCTCAAGAAACTAACCTCCGCAGAGCCATCCAGGAGGCTGCATAAAAGTGTGTACCAACAGAAAATACATACTAGAGTTGCTATCAGTATCTATTTAAAGCAGGGCCCCAGTAGGTCAGTTGGTTCGATTCCACTCTTGACATAAATATCATTGGTAGAAGAGTCAGATCCACTGAACAACCTGTTTTTGTAAAGTGCTTTGATTCGCTTGAAGGTAGAAAAGCGCTATATACTTCCTGGCCAAAAAAAAGTCAGCACCTGGATTTAACTAAGCAAATAGGTCAGGTCTAGGTTCAGCAACAGTATGTGCTCAAAGAATGAAGTCAGCTGACTACCTGAATATACTGAATGACCAGGTTATTCCATCAATGGATTTTTTCTTCCCTGTTGGCACGGGCATATTATAAGATGACAGTAATAATATATTAAGGCCTTACACTTGTAATGCGCTTTACAGGCTTCTCAAAGCGCTACACTATAGTCATTACAGGCTTCTCAAAGCGCTACACTAGTCATAGTCATTATTCATTGATTTCCACACTTGGTGATAATAAGCTACTATTATAGCCACAGCTGCCCTGGAGCAGCCTGATGGAAGCAAGGCTGCCAATCTGCACCATGGGCTCCTCCAACCTCCACCAATCATTCACACACACTTTCATACTAGGCCTAAGAATATAACGACAGAACTTGATCTTCGGGCTCCAATTGTGAAAGAGTGATTCAGGGAGCATGAGACATAATTTTCACACATGAATTGGTCACCAGAGTCCAGACCTTAACCCCAATGAGAATCTTTGTTCTGGAGAAGGCTTTGCGCAGTGGTCAGACTCTACCATCATCAGTGCAAGATCTTGGTGAAAAATGAATGCAACACTGGATGTAAATAAATCTTGTAACACTGCAAGAATTAGTTTTTGCAGACACTGCAAAACAATGCCACAGCGAATGTGTGCCGTAATCAAAGCTAAAGGCTGTCTGACTTTTTTTTATTTTTGGTAGCGACTTTTTTTGGCCAAACACTGTAAATTTGACTGAATTTACAGTGGAAGGATTTCTTGATATCAGTCACACCAGACAAGACCCAATTTACAGAATTTACTGATTGAAATTTGTATTGCAGGTTTGAGTATGTGTCTCACAAGAATGTAGTTACCACAATTATATATGAGATTTTACTAAAAATCTTACCTTGTTTGATAATTTTGGTGAAGTTTATAATTTTACTTGCTGGTCGAGCCTGGGCACCAGATGTGTGTACCTAGTGATCATAATGTAAACAAGGGCCAAAGTTTGTATAATTCACACAGTAGTTATTATTTGATGAAAAATAAACAATACCTTTATTTCTTTTAAATTCATGTTTAAATTGACAGAATGGTTCTACATTTGGATGGATTTTTGACTATTGATGACAGAGAAGCTCCTTTTTAGAAGCCAGTTCTACTTCCTGTATATTCCTTTTCTTCACAAACCATGACTTGGCTAATGTAAACCTATGCTATCCCACCAAACAAGTAATAATTATAAAACGCATACATCTGTCATAAGCATTTTAACTTCAACACCATTTATTGTACAGAGGTAAAGGAAGACGTGTTAGAAGTGGAGCAGAAATTGGATGTTCTGACACTAGAAGAGAGTGATGAGCAGGAAAATACAGGGAATCAGGAGCAGCCCAAAAGGAAGGGGAACAACAGAGAAAGTCCAGCCAAGTCCACCAAGCCCAGTGTCCCGGAGGAGGGGAGGGGGGTCCCAGTGAAGGGCCTCAGCAACCTGGGCAACACCTGCTTCTTCAACGCAGTCATCCAGGTAAACACACATACCAATCAGGTATGTTATAGGATTTTTTTTTAACCATTCAAAGGATCAATTATTTTCTTCTGAAAGACGGGTAAAAAAAAAAAAAAAACCTTACAAAACCCCGTGCCCAACCAACAAAAAACAAAGTAACAAAGGAAAGGTACCATGGTAAGCCGCCCAACGTAAAATAAGGACGATGCACTGGACAGGCCAACCCTATACAGAGCTGTACGAGCTGCCAGCGCACCGCTATCCCTACCCTACCAAAAAACACAACCCATAAACTTTCCCTACAGAAAATAACGAAAATAAGATGTCCGGACCCACCAGGCCAAACAAAAGGCTATACAACCCAGCATGGAGGCGTCAGCAGGGTGCAGCACCGGACCCAGAGAGGGCTATAATAACTCCATAAGTTCATCTGCACAGGACTTAAGGAGCCTGGAGCTGATGCTGTCTGGTCCTGCTGCCTTCCTGGGTCTGATCTTCTTGAGCTCCAGTCTCACCTGGGCTGTAGAAAATGACAGTGGCAGGCTGGGGGGATGGGTGACTCTATCTGTAGTGGTGGGCTGAAAAGCAGAGGCAGAGGTGCAGGAGTTCCCCATTGTCCAGCTGGGTAGGGGAGAGGTGGGTCATTGATCAAATCTCAGGAAGTGAGAATTGAGGTCATTCACCCACTGCAGGTCCCCCTCTGTCTGGGCAGGAGGTGCTTTGAAGCCTGAGATAGTCTTGAGACTTCTCCACACCCCCTGGATGTTCTTCTCCTGTAGCTGTTGCTCCATCCTTCTCTTATGGCTGGCTTGGCTTGTCCTGATTTTCCTCCTCAGCTTCTTCTGTACAGCCTTCAGCTCCTCCTTGGTCCCTGACCTAAAAACTCTCTTCTTCTCCTTCAGCAGAGCTTTTATGTCAGGGTTAATCCATGGCTTGTTGTTCGGAAAACACCGCACCGTCTGGGAGGGGACGATGTTTTCAAATCAGAAGTTTATGTAGTCCGTGATGTAATCAGTCATTGCATTGATGTCCTCTCCATGTGGGTCACAGAGCTCTGTCCACACTGTGGTGTCAAAGCTGAGAGACTCTCAGACGGTCCTCACTCTCAGCAGTCCACTTCTTTACCACACGGGACACCACAGGCTGTCTGTGCACAATGGGCTGGTACACAGGCTCAAGATGGAGAATGTTGTGGTCAGCTCTAGCCAGGGGAGGCAGTGGGGATGAAGAATAGGCCTCCTTGGCGTTGGCAAAAAAATAAATCCAATGTTTTATTGTCTCTTGTGGAGCAGGTGACATACTGAGTATATGTGGGGAGAACAGGTGCGGGAGATGCATGGTTGCATTTAAAGCCTCCGGTGCGGGAAACTAAACCAACAAAAATATACAGGAAAAAAAAAATTAGGAAGAACTTATGAGTTAAACACAAAAAAACTAGAAAATTGAGGAACACGAGGGGAAAGTGCCTAAAACACTGCCGAGCGGGACGTTATACGTATATAAATGTGTATAACTGTACAAATATATTTATACGCACACATGAATGGCACTTAGAGAGTTAATATGAGGTCTCTCTCTCTCTCTGACAAAATTTATCAAAGTGATGCAGTGAGGTAAAAGAAAAATAAGGAGCTCAGTGTAATGTGTCTGCAGTCACGTACACCCCTGTCCGTCGGCAATAACAGTCCCTGGTAACCCAGACCAATTATAGTGTTGCAAGTGTTCCAATTATAGGGTCGCACCCGTGGGTTTGTGGGTCACGGTGCGACCGTGTCCCAGTCCGCCACATGCACAGTCCAAAGTGCCGTTCGAAGGACCCGGCCAAGGTAGGGGACTCCTCTGTGTTCCCACCTTTGTATTGAAATGGGACGCGGAGCGAACTTCAACCTCTGTCTGTGCACTTACGTAACGTATCTTACGTGACGTCGCTGAAATAAATAGTTTTTATTTTGTAACTATTTATTATTTAATAGAAGAAGTCAAGGTGTCATTGTCACAGCCGTTTATTTCTGTTTAAATTGAATGAAGTAAGGAATTAATCTTTCCCTTTGAATTTCAATGGGCAAATATAAGGTTTGAGGTGATTTTTTTCCCAATTGTAGCTTCTACATAACTTTAACAAAATATACCTTGTTAAAACGTAATAACAGAGACAGAGGTAACAGTATAATTTTTACATTCATAGTCTATAAACCAGAGAACACATGCACTGCAGGACGGGATATAGCAGTGCGCGAAGTGTGCTCGGCCGATCTCCATGGAAACACATGACACATTTTCGGTTGCATTCGTTGGGTGCATGAAATGAGACAGCGCTTGTTGCGCCGGAAGTTACGTAAGCCCTTAAATGCACCATTCAAACGGCACTTTGAACGGTGCATTGTTTTTAACAGCATTTCCTGTGGAAAACCTAATGCAGCCCAGCCTCACCCAAACTCCAAACTCCACTCCAGCAGCCCCCAGGTAAATTGAGTTTGAGACCCCTGCTCTAGTGAAAACTGTTGTTGTGTCTTAAACTGTTATTGTGTACTTAGGCCTTGCCTAAAAAACAATAACACTTCACTCACCTTGCCTTATCCAATGCATTGTTATTATGAATGTCGATAGGCTTCAATGTCAGAAAAATGCTTTGCCCCATTATTGACTTAATATAGCCCCTTTTAATGTTTTTTCATCAATATGAATAGAATAGTAGAAAGCACATTTCAAAGCAAAGTAGAGAATTGTGAAACAAATGTCTCAAATATCAGAGGAAACTTAAATTATAGAAATAAAAAGCCTTGAATGTGTGTGATTATCAATTACCCAGTCCACTAAGAGCTACCCTTCTCTTTTCATGTTCCTCAGAATCTCTCCCAAACCCATTTCTTAAGAGACACACTGAATAAAGCCATTGGAGAGAAAATCACACTTGACATTCAACCTGATGCCTCTTGTAATCTGGTTTGTCATATTTTCCTCTTATTTTTAAAGTGTATATATATACATACATACATACACCCCCCCCCCCCACACACACACCCACCCCCACACACAATGTGTGTATGAAATTTGTTTGCCTTCTAATTTGAAGGAGCCATTGACCATCCATGTGGAACGTTCTGGACCTCTGACATTAACCATGTGCCAGCTTCTCAATGAAATCCAAGAATCCAAGAAGAATGTTGTAACACCACGTGACCTTTTCACACAAGTTTGTAAAAAGTTAGTGACATTTTATCATTATCAAGCACTGACTATTTGACTATATATGTCATGTTTCATAAGGAAGTAACAATTCACCTGTTCACCTTGTTTTTTGTTTTATTTTGTTTTGTAGAGCAGCCAGATTCAAGGGCTTCCAGCAGCAGGACAGTCAGGAGCTGTTGCGCTACTTGCTGGACGGAATGAGAGCAGAGGAAATCCAAGTAAGATCTCAATTCTCTTGTGCTATTTACAATTAATATCATGAGCTAAAAATATATTTCAATTTTAAAATTACTTCTGAAAGTTCACACTAATAAGGAAAGTATGGGGTGTTTGAGCTATCACTGTTACTACTAGCATTCATTTATGTTTTTGCTTATTAAGTTTAAAGGCAAAATTGTTAAAGTATCTGAAATTTTGTTCAATATATAATTACAAATATTGAATTACTCTTGACATCCATTAATCTGCATCAGAAATGACTTGTTTTTTTAACAATTTTTTTAGAGGGTGAGTTCAGGGCTGATGGAATCCTTAAAAGAATCCAAAAAAGGAAGTGAGGGGGAGTTAAAAATACTTGTCAAAGGTAACATATTCTTGTTGGAGATTGTAATGATACATATTTGTGGCTTAAGTCATTTCAATTTTGTAACTTCCATTTTTGTTTCAGAATATGAAAAGCATGCATTTCCCAAAAATGTTGTGGATCAAGTTTTTGGAGGGGAAATGACCAGCACTGTAATGTGTCAGCAGTGCGAGACGGTAGGTTTGTGCACCAGTTCGAATCCGTGCCACAGAGCCAATGATGTTGTAGATGTGTAGATGTTATAGACTCTTCATTTTACATTATGTATAAATCAAAATACTATTAGTCTAAAACAATATTATTCTTTAAAGCAGGAGTCTCAAACTCGCGGCCCAAGGGCCAATTGCGGCCCACAAGACGATATTTTGTGGCTTGCTGGACAATATGATAGTTTAATGTTAGTGTGGCATTACCATGTTGCGTGTAGAAGGTTCTGTCAAATCAGTAAACTCCAAACACGTGTGTCAGTCGCGCTGTGTACATCACAAAAGATTTAACAAAATAATGATGTATATCCATAAAATCCACAAGAATTGGCATATTTCCTCATGTATGTTGAAAACAGCGATGACGTTTGAGAAAATTTTAACAAAGCTTTTTTTGTGGAATACCTTTGTCTACCTACGGCAGACAAAAAAACATGTTAATGCATTGTTTGTCGATTATAGCATTTCAAAACAATAAAAGGTAACATGGTGATCTAAATAGGTTATGTGTTAGCAGTTAGAAGTAAAATCTCCCTTCTTTAAGGTTTCAAATAGGCTTTGAAGGACCAACAACAACTGACAAACACACATGCACATGGATCAGTCCAATGTGCTGCTTGTAAAGGTATTTTGACAGAAAATAATAAATAAATTAAAGCCGCAAGCGGCGATGATGGCCCTCGCCCCCCATGCGACCGCCCCCCCCATGCAACCGCCCGGGGCTGGCCACTGCCCCCACGCACCATTTTCCCCACCCGGCCACCCCACGGCCGCAATCCGCCCCCCTTCACACAGTTTCTATATAAATATCTGTGACCAACACATTATAATGGAGGTCCACGGCGTTGAACCGGCAACCTCGTGCACAATACAGGTATGGTGTAATGGACTTTTTTGCCCCCTTTGAGGTTCACAATTATCTCCCCAAGTTTCATGCCAATCGGACAAAGTTGTGTTTTTTACCAGTACAGTAGGGGGCGCTATAGAGGTCACTGTCCATCTGCTCATTATGTTTCTCTATTCACAGTTTTATTCTGTATCAGTGATTAGAATTTGAGCTTTTTAGGCTGATCAATGTGTCTGTGAGAGGGAATAAATTATGCAGGAAAGCAGTCATATTTTGACAGTGTGCTGTGCATAAACCAGAAAGAATATCCCCAAAACGTGGTTGATTATTGACAATCGACATATGCACATACTGTATGTGGAGTTTGATGTAATTTGGATGAAAAACCTAGGAGTAGATATAATTCATAGACATGTAAGTCAAAGTGCCAAGTGCCAATTTCTTTTCAATTCATTGCGCCCCTGGTGGCCAACAGTGGAAAATAACCCATGGCCATCATGTAATTTTTTGTTTCTTCTGATGCCACTGATTTATTCCCTGAATTTCGAAGGAATCCGATAATGTTGGCGTTTCACCCCTATGGTAGGGAGCGCTATAGTGTTCATTTTGATTAAAATTAATATTGCATTCCATTCATGCCCCAATCACACATATGTGATGTGAATGTGAGCTCTGTAGGGCAATGCCTGTGGTTGTGAGAGGACATCGAAAAAACAGGAAACGAAGGCATTTTTCGGCGGCAACGTACGGGCGAACCGTGTGGAATTCGGAGAAAACATGTATAAGTTATGAAAACCTATGTCTCTGGATGTGGCATGTGAAATCTGAGCTCATTTGGACCAAAAACCTGAGACTAGTAGCGTTTTGAAAACACGCGGCGAAAAATTTGGCGAATTTTCAATTCAATATAGCCGACTTCCTGTCCGTCCTAGGGCCGCACTATGATTGGCTTTTTTGCTCGTCTCCATGAGCTCAATCACTGGTGTGAATTTCGTCAAGCTAGGGCGAAAAATGCGTGTCGGCTCCCAATTCATTTTAAAATTTTGAATTTTCTGGGTGGCGCTGTCGAGTCAGGGGGCATGGGACATTTTCCCGACACAAATTTAATGAAATTTTTCACCAAGCCGGTCGATTCTATACCCCCATGTGAGACTTTTCGTGAATGTTCAGGGGGTGAAAAATGCGATTGTTTTGGCGGAAAAACGAAGAACAATGTTAATATGCAGTGTGACCCTGAGCTGTGTGGCCCTGACTCTATATGAGAGGGGTCTGTGGCTTTGCACCGGCAACCACGTACATAATACAGGTATAGTGTAATTGACTTTTTTGACCCTTTTAATGCCCCCAATTATCTCCCCAAGTTTCATGCCAATCGGACAAAGTTGTGTATTTTACCAATACTATAGGCGGCGCTATAGTGTTCATTTAGATAACAATTAATAGTGCATTCTATTAATACCCTCACATCACACGTGTGATGTGAATTTGAGCTGTGTAGACCAATGCATGTGCGTGTCAGAAATTTTTTAATGATTTTTTTTTTTAGTATTTGCGCCCCTGGTGGCCAACCGTGGACAATGACTCATAACCATAATGTAATTTTTTGTTTCTTCTGAGACCATGAATTGATGCCCCAAATTTCATAGGAATTGGATAATGTTGGCATTTCCCCTTTATGGTAGGGGGCGCTATAGTATTCATTTTGATTAAAATTAATATTGCATTCCATTCGTGCCCCAATTACACATATGTGATGTGAATGTGAGCTCTGTAGGGCAATGCCTGTGGTCGTGAGAGGACATCGAAAAAACAGGAAACGAAGGGGTATTTCGGTGGCGGCGTACGGGCGAACCGTGTAGAATTCGGAGAAAACGTGGATAACTTCTGAAAACCCATGTGTCTGGATGTGGCATGTGAAATCTGAGCTCATTTGGACCAAAAACCTGAGACTAGTAGCGTTTTGAAAACACGCAGCGAAAAATTTGGCGAATTTTCGATTCAATATAGCCGACTTCCTGTCTGTCATAGAGCAGTGCTTCAATTCATTTTTATGCTTGTCCCCCCATTCTCTATCACTGTTCTGCTTTTTGTGTGTGTTTTCCAAAATAAACCAGGCTCCTCTCCCATAGGGGTGAAATTTTAGGTGGCGCCGTCGAGTCAGGGGGCATGGGACATTTTCCCGACACCAATTTTATGAAATTTTTCACCAAGCCGGTCGATCCTATACCCCCATGTGAGACTTTTCGTGAATGTTCAGGGGGTGAAAAATGCGATTGTTTTGGCGGAAAAACGAAGAACAATGTTAATATGCAGTGTGGCCCTGAGCTGTGTGGCCCTGACTCTATATGAGAGGGGTCTGTGGCTTTGCACCGGCAACCACGTACATAATACAGGTATAGTGTAATTGACTTTTTTGACCCTTTTAATGCCCCCAATTATCTCCCCAAGTTTCATGCCAATCGGACAAAGTTGTGTATTTTACCAATACTATAGGGGGCGCTATAGTGTTCATTTAGATAACAATTAATAGTGCATTCTATTAATACCCTCACATCACACGTGTGATGTGAATTTGAGCTGTGTAGACCAATGCATGTGCGTGTCAGAAATTTTTTAATGATTTTTTTTTTAGTATTTGCGCCCCTGGTGGCCAACCGTGGACAATGACTCATAACCATAATGTAATTTTTTGTTTCTTCTGAGACCATGAATTGATGCCCCAAATTTCATAGGAATTGGATAATGTTGGCATTTCCCCTTTATGGTAGGGGGCGCGCTATAGTATTCATTTTGATTAAAATTAATATTGCATTCCATTCGTGCCCCAATTACACATATGTGATGTGAATGTGAGCTCTGTAGGGCAATGCCTGTGGTCGTGAGAGGACATCGAAAAAACAGGAAACGAAGGGGTATTTCGGTGGCGGCGTACGGGCGAACCGTGTAGAATTCGGAGAAAACGTGGATAACTTCTGAAAACCCATGTGTCTGGATGTGGCATGTGAAATCTGAGCTCATTTGGACCAAAAACCTGAGACTAGTAGCGTTTTGAAAACACGCAGCGAAAAATTTGGCGAATTTTCGATTCAATATAGCCGACTTCCTGTCTGTCATAGAGCAGTGCTTCAATTCATGTTTATGCTTGTCCCCTCATTCTCTATCACTGTTCTGCTTTTTGTGTGTGTTTTCCAAAATAAACCAGGCTCCTCTCCCATAGGGTTGAATTTTTAGGTGGCGCTGTCGAGTCAGGGGGCATGGAACATTTTGCCGACACCAATTTTATGAAATTTTTCGCCGAGCCGGTCGATTCTATACCCCCATGTGAGACTTTTCGTGAATGTTCAGGGGGTGAAAAATGCGATTGTTTTGGCGGAAAAATGAAGAACAATGTTAATATGCAGTGTGGCCCTGAGCTGTGTGGCCCTGACTCCATATGAGAGGGGTCTGTGGCTTTGCACCGGCAACCACGTACATAATACAGGTATAGTGTAATTGACTTTTTTGACCCTTTTAATGCCCACAATTATCTCCCCAAGTTTCATGCCAATCGGACAAAGTTGTGTATTTTACCAATACTGTAGGGGGCGCTATAGTGTTCATTTAGATAACAATTAATAGTGCATTCTATTAATACACTAATATCACACGTGTGACGTGAATTTGAGCTGTGTAGACCAATGCATGTGCGTGTCAGAAATTTTTTTATGATTTTTTTTTTAGTATTTGCGCCTCTGGTGGCCAACCGTGGAAAATTACTCATGGCCATAATGTAATTTTTTGTTTCTTCTGATGCCACTGATTTATTCCCTGAATTTCGTAGGAATCCGATAATGTTGGCGTTTCACCCCTATGATAGGGGGCGCTATAGTGTTCATTTTTATTACAATTAATAATCCATTTTATTAATACCCTCATATCACACGTGTGATGTGAATTTGAGCTGTGTAGACCAATGCATGTGCGTGTCAGAAATTTTTTTATGATTTTTTTTTTAGTATTTGCGCCCCTGGTGGCCAACCGTGGAAAATTACTCATGGCCATAATGTAATTTTTTGTTTCTTCTGATGCCACTGATTTATTCCCCGAATTTCGTAGGAATCCGATAATGTTTGCGTTTCACCCCTATGGTAGGGGGCGCTATAGTGTTCATTTTTATTACAATTAATAATCCATTTTATTAATACCCTCATATCACACGTGTGATGTGAATTTGAGCTGTGTAGACCAATGCATGTGCGTGTCAGAAATTTTTTTATGATTTTTTTTTTAGTATTTGCGCCCCTGGTGGCCAACCGTGGAAAATTACTCATGGCCATAATGTAATTTTTTGTTTCTTCTGATGCCACTGATTTATTCCCCGAATTTCGTAGGAATCCGATAATGTTTGCGTTTCACCCCTATGGTAGGGGGCGCTATAGTGTTCATTTTTATTACAATTAATAATCCATTTTATTAATACCCTCATATCACACGTGTGATGTGAATTTGAGCTGTGTAGACCAATGCATGTGCGTGTCAGGCATTTTTAAATGATTTTTTTTGGAGTCTTTGCGCCCCTGGTGGCCAAGTGTGAAAAATGACCTATGCCCGTAATATTATTTTTTGGTCCACGTCATGCCCCCAATTTATTTCCCGAATTTCGTAGGAATCCGATAATGTTTGTGTTTCACCCCTATGGTAGGGGGCGCTATAGTGTTCATTTTGATTAAAATTATTATTGCATTCCACTCATGCCACAATCTTGCATATGTGATGTGAATGTGAGCTCTGTAGGGCAATGCCTGTGGTCGTGAGAGGACATCGAAAAAACAGGAAACGAAGGCATATTTCGGTGGCGGCGTACGGGCGAACTGTGTGGAATTTGGAGAAAACGTGGATAACTTTTGAAAACCCATGTGTCTGGATGTGGCATGTGAAATCTGAGCTCATTTGGACCAAAAACCTGAGACTAGTAGCGTTTTGAAAACACGCTGCGAAAAATTTGGCGAATTTTCGATTCAATATAGCCGACTTCCTGTCCGTCCTAGGGCCACACTATGATTGGCTTTTTTGCTTGTCTCCATGAGCTCTATCACTGGTGTGAATTTCGTCGAGCTAGGGCGAAAAATGCATGTCGGCTCCCAATTCATTTTAAAATTTTGAATTTTCTAGGTGGCGCTGTCGAGCCAGTGTGTGTGGGTCATTTTTGTGATGCATATTTTCTTGAATTTTTTGCCAAGCCGGTCGATTTGATACCCCCATGTGAGACTTTTCGTTGACGTTCAGGGGGTGAAAATTGCGATCCCAGGGGGGGAAAAAAAATAATAATAATAATTAAAGCCGCAAGCGGCGATGATGGCCCTCGCCCCCCGCGCGACTGCCCCCCCATGCGACCGCCCGGGGCCGGCCACCGCCCCCACGCACCATTTTCCCCGCCTGGCCACCCCACGGCCGCAATCTGCCCCCCTTAACACAGTTTCTATATAAATATGTGTGACCAACACATTATAATGGAGGTCCACGGCGTTGAACCGGCAACCTCGTGCACAATACAGGTATGGTGTAATGGACTTTTTGCCTCTTTTGAGGTCCACAATGATATCACCAACTTTCATGCCAATCGGACAAAGTTGAGTTTTTTACCTGTACAGTAGGGGGCACTATGGAGGTCACTGGCCACATGTTTATTATGGTTCTCTATTCACAGTTTTAATCCACATCAGTGATTAGAATTTGAGCTTTTTAGTCTGATCTACGTGTCTGTGAGAGGGAATCAAATATGCAGGAAAGCAGTCATATTTTGACAGTGTGCTGTGCATAAACCATAAAGAATATCCCCAAAACGTGGATGATTATTGACAATCGACATATGTACATGCTGTATGTGGAGTTTGAGGTAATTCGGATGAAAAACCTAGGAGTATATATGATTCATAGACATGCAAGTCAAAGTGCCAAGTGCCAATTTCTTTTCAATTCATTGCGCCCCTGGTGGCCAACAGTGGAAAATAACCCATGGCCATAATGTAATTTTTTGTTTCTTCTGAGACCATGAATTGATGCCCCAAATTTAATAGGAATTGGATAATGTTGGCATTTCACCTCTATGGTAGGGGGCGCTATAGTATTCATTTTGATTAAAATTAATATTGCATTCCATTCAAGGCCCAATCTTGCATATGTGATGTGAATGTGAGCTCTGTAGGGCAATGCCTGTGGTCGTGAGAGGACATCGAAAAAACAGGAAACAAAGGCGTATTTCGGTGGCGGCGTACGGGCGAACCGTGTGGAATTCGGAGAAAACGTGGATAACTTCTGAAAACCCATGTGTCTGGATGTGGCATGTGAAATCTGAGCTCATTTGGACCAAAAACCTGAGACTAGTAGCGTTTTAAAAACACGCTGCGAATGAAGTGGCGAATTTTTGATCCAAAATGGCCGACTTCCTGTCTGTCATAGAGCAGTACTTCAATTCATATTTATGCTTGTCCCCCCATTCTCTATCACTGTTCTGATTTTTGTGTGTGTTTTCCAAAATAAACCAGGCTCCTCTCCCATAGGGGTGAATTTTTAGGTGGCGCTGTCGAGTCAGGGGGCATGGGACATTTTCCCGACACCAATTTTATGAAATTTTTTGCCGAGCCAGTCGATTCTATACCCCCATGTGAGACTTTTTGTGAATGTTCAGGGGGTGAAAAATGCGATTGTTTTGGCGGAAAAACGAAGAACAATGTTAATATGCAGTGTGGCCCTGAGCTGTGTGGCTCTGACTCTATATGAGAGGGGTCTGTGGCTTTGCACCGGCAACCGTGTACATAATACAGGTATGGTGTAATGGACTTTTTTGACCCTTTTAATGCCCACAATTATCTCCCCAAGTTTCATGCCAATCGGACAAAGTTGTGTATTTTACCAATACTGTAGGGGGCGCTATAGTGTTCATTTTGATTAAAATTAATATTGCATTCCACTCATGCCACAATCTCGCATATGTGATGTGAATGTGAGCTCTGTAGGGCAATGCCTGTGGTCGTGAGAGGACATCGAAAAAAACAGGAAACGAAGGCATATTTCGGTGGCGGCGTACGGGCGAACCGTGTGGAATTTGGAGAAAACGTGGATAACTTCTGAAAACCCATGTGTCTGGATGTGGCATGTGAAACCTGAGCTCATTTGGACCAAAAACCTGAGACTAGTAGCGTTTTGAAAACACGCAGCGAAAAATTTGGCGAATTTTCGATTCAATATAGCCGACTTCCTGTCTGTCATAGAGCAGTGCTTCAATTCATTTTTATGCTTGTCCCCCCATTCTCTATCACTGTTCTGATTTTTGTGTGTGTTTTCCAAAATAAACCAGGCTCCTCTCCCATAGGGGTGAAATTTTAGGTGGCGCCGTCGAGTCAGGGGGCATGGGACATTTTGCAGACACCAATTTTATTAAATTTTTTGCCGAGCCGGTCGATTCTATACCCCCATGTGAGACTTTTCGTGAATGTTCAAGGGGTGAAAAATGCGATTGTTTTGGCAGAAAAACGAAGAACAATGTTAATATGCAGTGTGGCCCTGGGCTGTGTGGCCCTGACTCTATATGAGAGGGGTCTGTGGCTTTGCACCGGCAAGCATGTACATAATACAGGTATGGTGTAATGGACTTTTTTGACCCTTTTAATGCCCCCAATTATCTCCCCAAGTTTCATGCCAATCGGACAAAGTTGTGTATTTTACCAATACTGTAGGGGGCGCTATAGTGTTCATTTACATAAGAATTAATAGTGCATTTTATTAATACCCTGATATCACATGTGTGATGAGAATTTCAGCTGTCTAGAACCATGTATGTGCGTGTAAGAAATTTTTTAATGATTTTTTTTTAGTATTTGCGCCCCTGGTGGCCAACCATGGAAAATGACTCATGGCCATAATGTAATTTTTTGTTTCTTCTGATGCCATTGATTTATTCCCCGAATTTCGTAGGAATCCGATAATGTTGGCGTTTCACCCCTATGGTAGGGGGCGCTATAGTGTTCATTTTTATTACAATTAATAATCCATTTTATTAATACCCTCACATCACACGTGTGATGTGAATTTGAGCTGTGTAGACCAATGCATGTGCGTGTCAGAAATTTTTTTATGATTTTTTTTTAGTATTTGCGCCCCTGGTGGCCAACCGTGGAAAATGAGTCATGGCCATAATGTAATTTTTTGTTTCTTGTGATGCCACTGATTTATTCCCCGAATTTCGTAGGAATCCGATAATGTTGGCGTTTCACCCCTATGGTAGGGGGCGCTATAGTGTTCATTTTTATTACAATTAATAATCCATTTTATTAATACCCTCATATCACACGTGTGATGTGAATTTGAGCTGTGTAGACCAATGCATGTGCGTGTCAGGCATTTTTAAATGATTTTTTTTGGAGTCTTTGCGCCCCTGGTGGCCAAGTGTGAAAAATGACCTATGCCCGTAATATTATTTTTTGGTCCACGTCATGCCCCCAATTTATTTCCCGAATTTCGTAGGAATCCGATAATGTTTGCGTTTCACCCCTATGGTAGGGGGCGCTATAGTGTTCATTTTGATTAAAATTAATATTGCATTCCATTCATGCCACAATCTCGCATATGTGATGTGAATGTGAGCTCTGTAGGGCAATGCCTGTGGTCGTGAGAGGACATCGAAAAAACAGGAAACGAAGGCATATTTCGGTGGCGGCGTACGGGCGAACCGTGTGGAATTTGGAGAAAACGTGGATAACTTTTGAAAACCCATGTGTCTGGATGTGGCATGTGAAATCTGAGCTCATTTGGACCAAAAACCTGAGACTAGTAGCGTTTTGAAAACACGCTGCGAAAAATTTGGCGAATTTTCGATTCAATATAGCCGACTTCCTGTCCGTCCTAGGGCCGCACTATGATTGGCTTTTTTGCTCGTCTCCATGAGCTCTATCACTGGTGTGACTTTCGTCAAGCTAGGGCGAAAAATGCGTGTCAGCTCCCAATTCATTTTAAAATTTTGAATTTTCTAGGTGGCGCTGTCGAGCCAGTGTGTGTATGTCATTTTCGTGATGCATATTTTCTTGAATTTTTTGCCAAGCCGGTCGATTTGATACCCCCATGTGAGAGTTTTCGTTGACGTTCAGGGGGTGAAAATTGCGATCCCAGGGGGGGAAAAAAAATAATAATAATAATTAAAGCCGCAAGCGGCGATGATGGCCCTCGCCCCCCGCGCGACCGCCCCCCCATGCGACCGCCCGGGGCCGGCCACCGCCCCCACGCACCATTTTCCCCGCCTGGCCACCCCACGGCCGCAATCCGCCCCCCTTCACACAGTTTCTATATAAATATGTGTGACCAACACATTATAATGGAGGTCCACGCCGTTGAACCGGCAACCTCGTGCACAATACAGGTATGGTGTAATGGACTTTTTTGCCTCTTTTGAGGTCCACAATGATATCACCAACTTTCATGCCAATCGGACAAAGTTGAGTTTTTTACCTGTACAGTAGGGGGCGCTATGGAGGTCACTGGCCACATGTTTATAATGGTTCTCTATTCACAGTTTTAATCCGCATCAGTCATTAGAATTTGAGCTTTTTAGTCTGATCCATGTGTCTGTGAGAGGGAATGAAATATGCAGGAAAGCAGTCATATTTTGACAGTGTGCAGTGCATAAACCAGAAAGAATATCCCCAAAACGTGGATGATTATTGACAATAATCATGTGTACATGTTGTATGTGGAGTTTGAGGAAATTTGGATGAAAAACCTAGGACTAGACAGGTTTCATTTGCACTTAGGAAAAGTCGTGTAGGAATTTAAATCCAATGACGAAGTCATATTTTGAGGGCATCCTACTCATGAACCATAAAGAATATCCACGTTTTGGGGATATTCTTTATTTATGGATGATTATTGACAATCGACATATGTACATACTGTATGTGGAGTTTGATGTAATTCGGATGAAAAACCTAGGAGTAGATATGATTCATAGACATGCAAGTCAAAGTGCCAAGTGCCAATTTCTTTTCAATTCATTGCGCCCCTGGTGGCCAACAGTGGAAAATAACCCATGGCCATAATGTAATTTTTTGTTTCTTCTGAGACCATGAATTGATGCCCCAAATTTCATAGGAATTGGATAATGTTGGCATTTCACCTCTATGGTAGGGGGCGCTATAGTGTTCATTTTGATTAAAATTAATATTGCATTCCATTCAAGGCCCAATCTCGCATATGTGATGTGAATGTGAGCTCTGTAGGGCAATGCCTGTGGTCGTGAGAGGACATAGAAAAAACAGGAAACGAAGGCGTATTTCGGTGGCGGCGTACGGGCGAACCGTGTGGAATTTGGAGAAAACGTGGATAACTTCTGAAAACCCATGTGTCTGGATGTGGCATGTGAAATCTGAGCTCATTTGGACCAAAAACCTGAGACTAGTAGCGTTTTGAAAACACGCAGCGAATGAAGCGGCGAATTTTTGATCCAAAATGGCCGACTTCCTGTCTGTCATAGAGCAGTACTTCAATTCATATTTATGCTTGTCCCCCCATTCTCTATCACTGTTCTGATTTTTGTGTGTGTTTTCCAAAATAAACCAGGCTCCTCTCCCATAGGGGTGAAATTTTAGGTGGCGCCGTCGAGTCAGGGGGCATGGGACATTTTGCCAACACCAATTTTATGAAATTTTTCGCAGAGCCGGTCGATTCTATACCCCCATGTGAGACTTTTCGTGAATGTTCAGGGGGTGAAAAATGCGATTGTTTTGGCAGAAAAACGAAGAACAATGTTAATATGCAGTGTGGCCCTGAGCTGTGTGGCCCTGACTCCATTAGAGAGGGGTCTGTGGCTTTGCACCGGCAACCACGTACATAATACAGGTATGGTGTAATATACTTTTTTGACCCTTTTAATGCTCACAATTATCTCCCCAAGTTTCATGCCAATCGGACAAAGTTGTGTATTTTACCAATACTGTAGGGGGCGCTATAGTGTTCATTTAGATAACAATTAATAGTGCATTCTATTAATACCCTGATATCACATGTGTGATGAGAATTTCAGCTGTCTAGAACCATGTATGTGCGTATAAGAAATTTTTTAATTTTTTTTTTTTTTTGTATTTGCGCCACTGGTGGCCAACCGTGGAAAATGGCTCATGGCCATAATGTAATTTTTTGTTTCTTCTGATGTCACTGATTTATTCCCCGAATTTCGTAGGAATCCGATAATGTTGGCGTTTCACCCCTATGGTAGGGGGCGCTATAGTGTTCATTTTTATTACAATTAATAATCCATTTTATTAATACCCTCATATCACATGGGTGATTTTAATTTGAGCTGTGTAGACCAATGCATGTGCGTGTCAGACATTTTTAAATGATTTTATTTGGAGTCTTTGCGCCCCCGGTGGCCAAGTGTGAAAAAAGACCTATGCCCGTAATATTATTTTTTGGTCCACGTCATGCCCCCAATTTATTTCCCGAATTTCGTAGGAATCCGATAATGTTGGCGTTTCACCCCTATGGTAGGGGGCGCTATAGTGTTCATTTTTATTACAATTAATAATCCATTTTATTAATACCCTCATATCACACGGGTGATTTTAATTTGAGCTGTCTAGACCAATGCATGTGCGTGTCAGACATTTTTCAATGATTTTATTTGGAGTCTTTGCGCCCCTGGTGGCCAAGTGTGAAAAATGACCTATGCCCGTAATATTATTTTTTTGTCCACGTCATGCCCCCAATTTATTCCCCGAATTTCGTAGGAATCCGATAATGTTTGCGTTTCACCCCTATGGTAGGAGGCGCTATAGTGTTCATTTTGATTAAAATTAATATTGCATTCCACTCATGCCACAATCTCGCATATGTGATGTGAATGTGAGCTCTGTAGGGCAATGCCTGTGGTCGTGAGAGGACATCGAAAAAACAGGAAACGAAGGCGTATTTCGGTGGCGGTGTACGGGCGAACCGTGTGGAATTCGGAGAAAACGTGGATAACTTTTGAAAACCCATGTGTCTGGATGTGGCATGTGAAATCTGAGCTCATTTGGACCAAAAACCTGAGACTAGTAGCGTTTTGAAAACACGCAGCGAATGAAGCGGCGAATTTTTGATCCAAAATGGCCGACTTCCTGTCTGTCATAGAGCAGTACTTCAATTCATATTTATGCTTGTCCCCCCATTTTCTATCACTGTTCTGATTTTTGTGTGTGTTTTCCAAAATAAACCAGGCTCCTCTCCCATAGGGGTGAATTTTTAGGTGGCGCTGTCGAGTCAGGGGGCATGGAACATTTTGCCGACACCAATTTTATGAAATTTTTCGCAGAGCCGGTCGATTCTATACCCCCATGTGAGACTTTTTGTGAATGTTCAGGGGGTGAAAAATGCGATTGTATTGGCGGAAAAACGAAGAACAATGTTAATATGCAGTGTGGCCCTGAGCTGTGTGGCCCTGACTCCATATGAGAGGGGTCTGTGGCTTTGCACCGGCAACCACGTACATAATACAGGTATAGTGTAATTGACTTTTTTGACCCTTTTAATGCCCACAATTATCTCCCCAAGTTTCATGCCAATCGGACAAAGTTGTGTATTTTACCAATACTGTAGGGGGCGCTATAGTGTTCATTTAGATAACAATTAATAGTGCATTCTATTAATACACTAATATCACACGTGTGATGTGAATTTGAGCTGTGTAGACCAATGCATGTGCGTGTCAGAAATTTTTTTATGATTTTTTTTTTAGTATTTGCGCCCCTGGTGGCCAACCGTGGAAAATGACTCATGGCCATAATGTAATTTTTTGTTTCTTCTGATGCCACTGATTTATTCCCTGAATTTCGTAGGAATCCGATAATATTCGCGTTTCACCCCTATGATAGGGGGCGCTATAGTGTTCATTTTTATTACAATTAATAATCCATTTTATTAATACCCTCATATCACACGTGTGATGTGAATTTGAGCTGTGTAGACCAATGCATGTGCGTGTCAGACATTTTAAAATGATTTTATTTGGAGTCTTTGCGCCCCTGGTGGCCAAGTGTGGAAAATGACTCATGGCCATAATGTAATTTTTTGTTTCTTCTGATGCCACTGATTTATTCCCCGAATTTCGTAGGAATCCGATAATATTGGCGTTTCACCCCTATGATAGGGGGCGCTATAGTGTTCATTTTTATTACAATTAATAATCCATTTTATTAATACCCTCATATCACACGTGTGATGTGAATTTGAGCTGTGTAGACCAATGCATGTGCGTGTCAGACATTTTTAAATGATTTTATTTGGAGTCTTTGCGCCCCTGGTGGCCAAGTGTGAAAAATGACCTATGCCCGTAATATTATTTTTTGGTCCACGTCATGCCCCCAATTTATTCCCCGAATTTCGTAGGAATCCGATAATGTTTGCGTTTCACCCCTATGGTAGGGGGCGCTATAGTGTTCATTTTGATTAAAATTAATATTGCATTCCATTCATGCCCCAATCTCGCATATGTGATGTGAATGGGAGCTCTGTAGGGCAATGCCTGTGGTCGTGAGAGGACATCGAAAAAACAGGAAATGAAGGCGTATTTCGGTGGCGGCGTACGGGCGAACCGTGTGGAATTCGGAGAAAACGTGGATAACTTTTGAAAACCCATGTGTCTGGATGTGGCATGTGAAATCTGAGCTCATTTGGACCAAAAACCTGAGACTAGTAGCGTTTTGAAAACACGCTGCGAATGAAGCGGCGAATTTTTGATCCAAAATGGCCGACTTCCTGTCTGTCATAGAGCAGTGCTTCAATTCATATTTATGCTTGTCCCCCCATTCTCTATCACTGTTCTGATGTTTGTGTGTGTTTTCCAAAATAAACCAGGCTCCTCTCCCATAGGGGTGAAATTTTAGGTGGCGCCGTCGAGTCAGGGGGCATGGGACATTTTGGCGACACATATTTTATGAAATTTTTCGCAGAGCCGGTCGATTCTATACCCCCATGTGAGACTTTTCGTGAATGTTCAAGGGGTGAAAAATGCGATTGTTTTGGCGGAAAAACGAAGAACAATGTTAATATGCAGTGTGGCCCTGGGCTGTGTGGCTCTGACTCTATATGAGAGGGGTCTGTGGCTTTGCACCGGCAACCACGTACATAATACAGGTATGGTGTAATGGACTTTTTTGACCCTTTTAATGCTCACAATTATCTCCCCAAGTTTCATGCCAATCGGACAAAGTTGTGTATTTTACCATTACTGTAGGGGGCGCTATAGTGTTCATTTAGATAACAATTAATAGTGCATTCTATTAATACCCTCACATCACACGTGTGATGTGATTTTAAGCTGTGTAGACCAATGCATGTGCGTGTCAGAAATTTTTTTATGATTTTTTTTTTAGTATTTGCGCCCCTGGTGGCCAACCGTGGAAAATTACTCATGGCCATAATGTAATTTTTTGTTTCTTCTGATGCCACTGATTTATTCCCCGAATTTCGTAGGAATCCGATAATATCGGCGTTTCACCCCTATGATAGGGGGCGCTATAGTGTTCATTTTGATTACAATTAATAATCCATTTTATTAATACCCTCATATCACACGTGTGATGTGAATTTGAGCTGTGTAGACCAATGCATGTGCGTGTCAGGCATTTTTAAATGATTTTTTTTGGAGTCTTTGCGCCCCTGGTGGCCAAGTGTGAAAAATGACCTATGCCCGTAATATTATTTTTTGGTCCACGTCATGCCCCCAATTTATTTCCCGAATTTCGTAGGAATCCGATAATGTTTGCGTTTCACCCCTATGGTAGGGGGCGCTATAGTGTTCATTTTGATTAAAATTAATATTGCATTCCACTCATGCCACAATCTCGCATATGTGATGTGAATGTGAGCTCTGTAGGGCAATGCCTGTGGTCGTGAGAGGACATCGAAAAAACAGGAAACGAAGGCATATTTCGGTGGCGGCGTACGGGCGAACCGTGTGGAATTTGGAGAAAACGTGGATAACTTTTGAAAACCCATGTGTCTGGATGTGGCATGTGAAATCTGAGCTCATTTGGACCAAAAACCTGAGACTAGTAGCGTTTTGAAAACACGCTGCGAAAAATTTGGCGAATTTTCGATTCAATATAGCCGACTTCCTGTCCGTCCTAGGGCCGCACTATGATTGGCTTTTTTGCTTGTCTCCATGAGCTCTATCACTGGTGTGAATTTCGTCAAGCTAGGGCGAAAAATGCGTGTCGGCTCCCAATTCATTTTAAAATTTTGAATTTTCTAGGTGGCGCTGTCGAGCCAGTGTGTGTGGGTCATTTTCGTGATGCATATTTTCTTGAATTTTTTGCCAAGCCGGTCGATTTGATACCCCCATGTGAGACTTTTCGTTGACGTTCAGGGGGTGAAAATTGCGATCCCAGGGGGAGAAAAAAAATAATAATAATAAGAAGAAGAAACCCAGGAAGAACAATGCCCCTCGCCATCACTTCGTGAGTGGCGAGGGCCAATTAAAGCCGCAAGCGGCGATGATGGCCCTCGCCCCCTGCGCGACCGCCCCCCCACGCGACCGCCCGGGGCCGGCCACCGCCTTCACGCACCATTTTCCCCGCCTGGCCACCCCACGGCTGCAACCCGCCCCCCTTCACACAGTTTCTATATAAATATGCGTGACCCACACATTATAATGGAGGTCCACGGCATTGAACCGGCAACCTTGTGCACAATACAGGTATGGTGTAATGGACTTTTTTGCCTCTTTTGAGGTCCACAATGATCTCACCAACTTTCATGCCAATCGGACAAAGTTGAGTTTTTTACCTGTACAGTAGGGGGCGCTATGGAGGTCACTGGCCACATGTTTATAATGGTTCTCTATTCACAGTTTTAATCTGAATCAGTGATTACAATTTGAGCTTTTTAGGCTGATCCATGTGTCTGTGAGAGGTAATCAAATATGCAGGAAAGCAGTCATATTTTGACAGTGTGCTGTGCATAAACCAGAAAGAATATCCCCAAAACGTGGATGATTATTGACAATCGACATATGCACATACTGTATGTGGAGTTTGATGTAATTCGGATGAAAAACCTAGGAGTAGATATGATTCATAGACATGCAAGTCAAAGTTCATTCATTGCGCCCCAAGTGGATAACTTCTGAAAACCCACTTGTCTGGATGTGGCATGTGAAATCTGAGCTCATTTGGACCAAAAACCTGAGACTAGTAGCGTTTTGAAAACACGCTGCGAATGAAGCTGCGAATTTTTGATCCAAAATGGCCGATTTCCTGTCTGTCATAGAGCAGTGCTTCAATTCATTTTTATGCTTGTCCCCCCATTCTCTATCACTGTTCTGATTTTTGTGTGTGTTTTCCAAAATAAACCAGGCTCCTCTCCCATAGGGGTGAAATTTTAGGTGGCGCTGTCGAGTCAGGGGGCATGGGACATTTTCCCGAAACCAATTTTATGAAATTTTTCGCAGAGCCGGTCGATTCTATACCCCCATGTGAGACTTTTCGTGAATGTTCAGGGGGTGAAAAATGCGATTGTTTTGGCGGAAAAACGAAGAACAATGTTAATATGCAGTGTGGGCCTGGGCTGTGTGGCCCTGACTCTATATGAGAGGGGTCTGTGGCTTTGCACCGGCAACCACGTACATAATACAGGTATGATGTAATGGACTTTTTTGACCCTTTTAATGCCCACAATTATCTCCCCAAGTTTCATGCCAATCGGACAAAGTTGTGTATTTTACCAATACTGTAGGGGGCGCTATAGTGTTCATTTAGATACTAATTAATAGTGCATTCTGTTAATACCCTCACATCACACGTGTGATGTGAATTTGAGCTGTGTAGACCAATGCATGTGCGTGTCAGACATTTTTAAATGATTTTATTTGGAGTCTTTGCGCCCCTGGTGGCCAACCGTGGAAAATGGCTCATGGCCATAATGTGATTTTTGTTTCTTCTGATGCCACCGATTTATTCCCCGAATTTCGTAGGAATCCGATAATATTGGCGTTTCACCCCTATGATAGGGGGCGCTATAGTGTTCATTTTTATTACAATTAATAATCAATTTTATTAATACCCTCACATCACACGTGTGATGTGAATTTGAGCTGTGTAGACCAATGCATGTGCGTGTCAGACATTTTTAAATGATTTTTTTTGGAGTCTTTGCGCCCCTGGTGGCCAAGTGTGAAAAATGACCTATGCCCGTAATATTATTTTTTGGTCCACGTCATGCCCCCAATTTATTCCCCGAATTTCGTAGGAATCCGATAATGCTTGCGTTTCACCCCTATGGTAGGGGGCGCTATAGTGTTCATTTTGATTAAAATTAATATTGCATTCCATTCATGCCCCAATCTCGCATATGTGATGTGAATGTGAGCTCTGTAGGGCAATGCCTGTGGTCGTGAGAGGACATCGAAAAAACAGGAAACGAAGGCGTATTTCGGCGGCGGCGTACGGGCGAACCGTGTGGAATTTGGAGAAAACGTGGATAACTTCTGAAAACCCATGTGTCTGGATGCGGCATGTCAAATCTGAGCTCATTTGGACCAAAAACCTGAGACTAGTAGGGTTTTGAAAATACGCAACGAAACATTTGGCAAATTTTCGATTCAATATAGCCGACTTCCTGTCCGTCCTAGGGCCGCACTATGATTGGCTTTTTTGCTTGTCTCCATGAGCTTTATCACTGGTGTGAATTTCGTCGAGCTAGGGCGAAAAATGCATGTCGGCTCCCAATTCATTTTTAAATTTTGAATTTTCTAGGTGGCGCTGTCGAGCCGGTGTGCTTCGGACATTGTCGCAATGCCAATTTTATGAAATTTTTCGCCGAACCGGTCGATCCTATACCTATATGTGGGACTTTTCGTCGACGTTCAGGGGGTGAAAACTGCGATTGTTTTGGCGGAAAAACGAAGAACAATGTTAATATGCAGTGTGGCCCTGAGCTGTGTGGCTCTGACTCTATATGAGAGGGGTCTGTGGCTTTGTACCGGCAACCGTGTACATAATACAGGTATTGTGTAATGGACTTTTTTGACCCTTTTAATGCCCACAATTATCTCCCCAAGTTTCATGCCAATCGGACAAAGTTGTGTATTTTACCAATACTGTAGGGGGCGCTATAGTGTTCATTTACATAACAATTAATAGTGCATTCTATTAATACACTAATATCACATGTGTGATGAGAATTTCAGCTGTCTAGAACCATGTATGTGCGTGTAAGAAATTTTTTAATGGTTTTTTTTTAGTATTTGAGCCCCTGGTGGCCAACCGTGGAAAATGACTAATGGCCATAATGTAATTTTTTGTTTCTTGTGATGCCACTGATTTATTCCCCGAATTTCGTAAGAATCCGATAATGTTTCCCTTTCACCCCTATGGTAGGGGGCGCTATAGTGTTCATTTTGATTAAAATTAATATTGCATTCCATTCATGCCCCAATCTTGCATATGTGATGTGAATGTGAGCTCTGTAGGGCAATGCCTGTGGTCGTGAGAGGACATCGAAAAAACAGGAAACAAAGGCGTATTTCGGTGGCGGCGTACGGGCGAACCGTGTGGAATTTGGAGAAAACGTGGATAACTTTTGAAAACCCATGTGTCTGGATGGGGCATGTGAAATCTGAGCTCATTTGGACCAAAAACCTGAGACTAGTAGCGTTTTGAAAACACGCAACGATAAATTTGGCGAATGTTCGATGCAATATAGGCGACTTCCTGTCCGTCCTAGGGCCGCACTATGATTGGCTTTTTTGCTTGTCTCCATGAGCTCTATCACTGGTGTGAATTTCGTCAAGCTAGGGCGAAAAATGCGTGTCGGCTCCCAATTCATTTTAAAATTTTGAATTTTCTAGGTGGCGCTGTCGAGTCAGGGGGCATGGGACATTTTCCCGACACCAATTTTATGAAATTTTTCACCAAGCCGGTCGATTCTATACCCCCATGTGAGACTTTTCGTGAATGTTCAGGGGGTGAAAAAAGCGATTGTTTTGGCGGAAAAACGAAGAACAATGTTAATATGCAGTGTGGCCCTGAGCTGTGTGGCCCTGACTCTATATGAGAGGGGTCTGTGGCTTTGCACCGGCAACCACGTACATAATACAGGTATGGTGTAATTGACTTTTCTGACCCTTTTAATGCCCCCAATTATCTCCCCAAGTTTCATGCCAATCGGACAAAGTTGTGTATTTTACCAATACTGTAGGGGGCGCTATAGTGTTCATTTAGATAACAATTAATAGTGCATTCTATTAAAACCCTGATATCACACGTGTGATGTGAATTTGAGCTGTGTAGACCAATGCATGTGCGTGTCAGAAATTTTTTAATGATTTTTTTTTTTGTATTTGCGCCCCTGGTGGCCAACCGTGGAAAATTACTCATAGCCATAATGTAATTTTTTGTGTCATCTGATGCCTCCGATTTATTACCCGAATTTCAAAGGAATCCGATAATGTTGGCTTTCACCCCTATGGTAGGGGGCGCTATAGTGTTCATTTTTATTACAATTAATAATCCATTTTATTAATACCCTCATATCACACGGGTGATGTGAATTTGAGCTGTGTAGACCAATGCATGTGCGTGTCAGACATTTTTAAATGATTTTATTTGGAGTCTTTGCGCCCCTGGTGGCCAAGTGTGAAAAATGGCCCATGCCCGTAATATTATTTTTTGGTCCACGTCATGCCCCCAATTTATTCCCCGAATTTCGTAGGAATCCGATAATGTTTGCGTTTCACCCCTATGGTAGGGGGCGCTATAGTGTTCATTTTGATTAAAATTATTATTGCATTCCATTCATTCCCCAATCTCGCATATGTGATGTGAATGTGAGCTCTGTAGGGCAATGCCTGTGGTCGTGAGAGGACATCGAAAAAACAGGAAACGAAGGCATATTTCGGTGGCGGCGTACGGGTGAACCGTGTGGAATTTGGAGAAAACGTGGATAACTTTTGAAAACCCATGTGTCTGGATGTGGCATGTGAAATCTGAGCTCATTTGGACCAAAAACCTGAGACTAGTAGCGTTTTGAAAATACACAACGAAAAATTTGGCGAATTTTCGATTCAATATAGCCGACTTCCTGTCCGTCCTAGGGCCGCACTATGATTGGCTTTTTTGCTTGTCTCCATGAGCTCTATCACTGGTGTGAATTTCGTCAAGCTAGGGTGAAAAATGCATGTCGGCTCCCAATTCATTTTAAAATTTAGAATTTTCTAGGTGGCGCTGTCGAGCCAGTGTGCGTGGGTCATTTTCGTGATGCATATTTTCTTGAATTTTTTGCGAAGCCGGTCGATTTGATACCCCCATGTGAGACTTTTCGTCGACGTTCAGGGGGTGAAAATTGCGATCCCAGGGGGAGAAAAAAAATAATAATAATAATAAGAAGAAGAAACCCAGGAAGAACAATGCCCCTCGCCATCACTTCGTGAGTGGCGAGGGCCAATAAGAAGAAGAAGAAACCCAGGAAGAACAATGCCCCTCGCCATCACTTCGTGAGTGGCGAGGGCCAATGATCCTATACATAAAAGCAATACCTAGTCTTAAAATATAAAAATAAGCCAATTAGTATTGATATTTTTGTAACATTATTGATACCTAAATGAGTCAGTATTTATACTGCCATCCCTAGTGTATATTTCAAAAAAAAGTATAAAGGGGATGTTGTCAGGCAGTGGAAGGAATACTTTGAGGATCTCCTCAATCCCACCGTCACGAAGCAGAGACTGGGGATCCAGAGGCGGACTCGTCCATCACCCTGGCTGAAATCACCGAGGTGGTTGGCAAGCTCCTCGGTGGCAAGGCTCCGGGGGTGGACGAGTCTCTGGATGTTGTGGGGCTGTCTTGGCTGACACGTCTCTGCAACATCACGTGGCGATAGGGGACAGTGCCACTGGATTGGCAGACCGGGATGGTAATCCCTCTGTATAAGAAGGGGGACGTGGGTGTGTTCCAATTACAGAGGAATCACACTCATCCTTCCCGGTAAGGTCTATTCCAGGGTACTGGAGAGGAGAATCCGACCGATGGTCGAACCTCGGATTCAGGAGGAGCAGTGTGGTTTTCATCCTGGTCGCGGAACACTGGACCAGCTCTATACTCTCCATTGGGTCCTTGAGGGTTCATGGGAGTTTGCCCAACCAGTCCACATGTGTTTTGTGGATCTGGAGAAGGCATTCGACTGTGTCCCTCGTGGTGTCCTTTGTTCTGATAGCTTCATCGAGCCACGACCTGCAGCAGGCACTGGGGTGGTTTGCAGCCAAGTGTGAAGTGGCTGGGATGAGAATCAGCTCCTCCAAATCTGAGGCCATGGTTCTCGACCGGAAAAAGTTGGCTTGCCCTTTCCGAGTGGGTGATGAGTCTTTGGCTTAAGTGGAGGAGTTCAAGTATCTCAGGGTCTTGTTCACGAGTGAGGGAAGGATGGAGCTTGACACTGACAGGCAGATTAGTGCAACGGTGATGCGGTCACTGTATCAGTCTGTTGTGGTAAAGGAGGAGCTGAGTCGCAAGGCAAAGCTCTCGAATTACCGATTTACCCAGCCTCACCTATGGTCATTAGCTCTGCGTAATGACCGAAAGGACAAGATTGCGGATACAAGCGGCTGAAATGGGTTTCCTCCGGAGGGTGGCTGGGCGCACTCTTAGGGATAGGGTGAGGAGCTCGGTCACACAGGAGGAGGTTGGAGTAGACCCGTTGCTTCTACATGTCGAGAGGAACCAGTTGAGGTGGCTTGGGCATCCGCTCAGGATGCCTCCTGGACGGCTCCCTAGGGAGGTGTTCTGGGCATGTCCCGCCGGGAGGAGGCCCTGGGGAAGACCCAGGATACGCTGGAGGAACTATGTCTCTCGGCTAGCCTGGGAACGCCTTGGGGTCCCGCTGGAGGACGTGTCCGGGGTGAGGGAAGTCTGGGAGTCCCTGCTTAGACTGCTGCCCCCGCGACCCGGCCCCGGTTAAATGGAAGAAAATGGGTGGATGGAAGTATAAAGGGAAATAAAGGGAACCAATACTTTTACTGGCACGTTTAGGAACATAATGGATTTCAAAACCATTATTACATAATCATTTTTGTCAATCACCCATCCACAGACATACAATATAACGTTTTTCATTTGGATGGCATCACAGCTTTGAATGGTCAAATTCTGTGATATTATTTTGTGTTTTGGAATAAAATGTAGTAGCCTGAGAGAAGAAGAGAAAAGACGATAGGTTTATTTACCATCAGCACAGGACCAGCTTTCGGAGACATGAACCCTTAATACACTGTGGTAGTGTATTGAGCCGTGTTTTCGTTGTAGGGAGTATTATCAAGATAACGAGGACTGAGCTGGGTGTCCATACACTTAGTATGAACTATTTACCAGGAGATTTGATAAAGGCCCTGTTTCTTGTGAGCCTATACCTCACTCAATGGGCTTATTCCATGTGACACACCATGTTTTGTACCAATACTGAAATGTGCAGTTTGGACTCACAACTACTCAAAAATGCTGTTATGATGCACTATGCCAATGTTTCTTTTTGCTGCCTTAAACTCAATAGTAATTCTGATAAAGACCATTTATCTCTTATGTTTTCATGTCATTTCAGGTGTCAGTCGTCAAAGAAATGTTTCTGGATCTTTCTCTTCCCATTTCTGATGAGGTGAGAGTTTCGGCACCTTAATACTGAGAAATAGCATAGACATTGCATCGATTTTTTCCATTCAATTTTATTTTAGGCCTACAGAAAAAAGTTCCTTAAGAAAGCCGCCCAAATGTCCAGTAATGTGACCGAAAACGAGAGGGGCAGCCCTGTTCTGGCCAATGGGACCAATGACATGCCCACCGGCAGCAAATACCTGCAGAAGAAAGCTAAGAAGCGGGCCAAGAAACAAGCTAAGGTTTGTTAGTTGTTTACTGTGGTTCAATCAATCAGCCCAGCAAGATGAATCATCATGATATTTGTGATTTCATTTCACAAACTCTTGAGAATCCATCTGGCCCAATTCCTGTTGTGGTTCAGGCCAATCACAGAGCAGCATTGTGGTTTGGGTGGAGCCAAAGGTGAGGTTTGGCTGATGAGATGCTTGCACCTAACCTTGCAGCACAGCAAGATGGATTCTCATTCTCATCTCCATGTAGAGAAACTCCTGCTGTAAGGTTAAGCTGGTGAGTGGACCAGTCACAGAGCAGCATTAAAGGCCAAGCACCCAAATGAACTAAAACAAGCCTGGTGATGTCAACAGATGCACTTCAGCCTATAGTAATGAAAATAGTGACTTTGTTTGTGAAAAACGTGCAGAAAGTAAGGTCTTTGTGAATTTGTGGACAGGGAAAATGTCTGTGCTTTTCTCTCAACTGGATTTAACCAAAATTATATTGTTCAGCCTGTACGACCACTTTGACCAATCAGATTCAAATAATTGTCATGACATTCCAAGTTTTCCAATCATGAGTGCTACACCTATCAATCTGGCGTGAGTCAGCTTAGGTGATATCATGACTAAAGCTCAAAAGTAAATTTCTCCTGAGTTATTATGTCAAACGTTGACATTTTAATTTTCAATGTTTGATGCTCAGTAATTCCTAGAGACTGATCTTTGATTTTCTTTTTCATAGCAACAAAAAAGACAACAGAAGCTCGACAGTAACACCACCTTAGACAACCTTACCTCTCCTCAAAGCAAAGACGACACACAACACGATGAAGAAGAGAAAGAAACTGTACCCCATGAAGAAAGGGCCAACGGAGAAGAACCTTCAGGTGAGATCATGGACGCCAACTTTGAACCGAAAGAGCAGAATGCGGCTGAGAATAACCAAGAGGAAGAGGAATCACCCCCTAGCAACCGCTTTATCCTCCTGTCAGACGAACAACCCAACAACTGCACTTTAGACAAAACATCTGAGTCATTTCAAGACGAGAACAATTTGGAGGAAGATCTAGACAAAGCCTTTATAGAGGATGGTGAGAAGGTAGCAGATGAGAGCATGGAGTGTCGAGAAGAGGAGCCAGACGAACCTGAGGAGCCCACAGAGTACATGGTGGTGAACCAGGACCCGGACTTGGCCTTCCAGACATTGGCCCAGAGGACAGCCCCAGAGAAGCAGGAGTGTTCGGTGCAGTCCTGCCTGTTTCACTTTACCGAGGTGGAGACGCTCACCGCGAACAACAGCCTGCTCTGCCTCACCTGCACCAAGCGCCAGCAGCACCCAGGTATAGGTGGAGGTATGTACGCTTGATTTAAGAGGATGTCAGTAACGGTCAAATCTTTATAGGAATGGTTTATCACTAATCTGCGATAACAGAGGATTTCCCCGATAACTGTATCACCCTGAAATTGAAAATGATAGTTTTTCACTAAATATCACAGTGCTGTTACAGTGATCGGTGAATGCAACATTTTACATCAACTTGACAAATCATTTGCAACTCAGTGACGTATTCACTGTTCACATGTAAACCTGCTCTGTCATGATGAGCTGGAAAAGCCAGGGAGGTTGAGGAAGCATGGATTTTGCACTTGTTGATTCTTCGAATATCTTCATCCAGTGCTGTCAAAGGTTGCTTTCCATAAGTATTCTAATAATGTCATTTAAATACATGCAAAATTGACTTTTTTGACCTTTTAACCATGTTGTACCCTCAACACAAACACACTTGAAGTTGCATTTAGCTTCATAGTCGCTTGTTTCATGAATCCATTAATCAAAAGTCATCTTCACTCAAAAATGCTTCATTATCCAAAGTAATTATCGTTCTTATTATTCAGGCATCCTTAAATTGCTATATGTGCTCAGCTTTCCCAGCAGACTTGTTTTTACAGACTTTGAACCCATATTTTTACGTTTAAAAGTAAGTACTGTAGTAGATCGAATTATAATTCTATTCAGACCCATCGTTTGAAGCGAATATTAAAACCTTTGTGTGATAAGCCAATGATCTATGTAGGTGTAATAGAAATGTGAATGATCTTGAATGCACAGCTAAAATTCACTTTTCCTTTGTTTAGATTCCAAGAAGAATGTGTACACTGATGCCTTGAAGCAAATGCTGATCTCTTCTCCTCCTCCTGTGCTCACACTACATCTGAAAAGATTCCAACAGGTACATTTTTTATTTTGTTATTACTCACATGGCAATTAAAGGGGGACTTTTTTTTTTTTTTTTAATATTTTAATTCACTTTATATGTTTTGTTTTTTATATAACTTTTTGTTTACAATGAGTGAGCTCACAAGGCCTCTCCACAGATCTGCCCTGAATCTTGGCCTGCCTGATGCCACCTGCATGGCTCCATGAACATAAATAGGTTTATAGTATACTGTGTGGAACATTTTATGCAAAGCCATAACATCTCCATGGAAACAAACAGGCGCTAGGCCCTCACCAAAAAAGTTACATAGTGAACCTTTAATAAATGCCATATTTTTCACAATCTCTACTTTTCTTCTTTTGCAGAACAGCTTCAGTATTTGTAAAGTAAACCGACATGTCCAGTTTCCCGAGGTCTTGGATTTGGCCCCTTTTTGTGCAGTGAACTGCAAGGTAACCATGACTCGGCACTAATAACGGCTTCATGTTTACAGCCTTGATCTATGAAATAACCTGAGCACATGGCTCCCCCCACAGAATGCAGAGGAGGGAGACTATCAGATCCTGTACAGCCTGTATGGTATAGTGGAGCACAGCGGGACTATGCGCTCTGGTCACTATACGGCCTATGTCAAAGTACGGCCAAAGTGTGCCAAATCCCAGTCCAATGGCTTTTTTGCACAAGGTGAGTGTTCCTGGGAATAAAAGGAGACATGTTAAGTAAAATCAGTACCGAAGATCCGTTCACTGTATGTCCTCATCAGAATTATACCAAGAGAAGTGTTTTGTTTAAAGGTGCACTGTGGAACTTTTCTTGTAGAGGGTAAACAATAAATGGTTCTATACATAATAGTAATAAAATAATTACTGTTGTTCCCTCATCAAAAACATGCCTGAAGAGCTTTTAGATGTCATCCATGCATGTTTGAATAATTTAGTGATCTCTCCTCCTCTCTCCTTACAATTAACAGTATGATCCTATCCAAAGCTCAGCCCACAAGTGTCACCCCCACACAGCACTTTACCATAAATATACAAAAGAATGGTAGTTTCATTAGTGGAATGCACATTGATTTAAACGTGATAGTGCTCTGAAGGGGAGTGATTGGCACAGGGAGCAAAGGGAACGGGGAGTCCAATACAATACTGAAATGTCAAGATTTGTATGTTTTTGGTGAATATAGCATTTTCAAAATGAGAAAAGGTGTATATATATATATATATATATATATATATATATATATTATACACACACACACATATATACACATATACACACACCACTATATTGCAAACTGGTGGAATTGAAACCAAATTTCTTGAACTCCTTAGAGGGAGATATAAATAAAAGTGAAAGTATTATTGAAACATGCATGAATAAAACAAAGCACAACTCCTGTTTTTAATGAGGAAACATTCACAAGGCCTACTCTAGATGTCATCACAACATTCTATAGGCCAGTGATAATTTATACAAATGGGGGCAGGTAAAATGTATATTGTTAAAATATTGTTTTTTTATTGTAATATAGTGAGTTGTAAGGTCTAGTTGCTAATAGAAATGAAACAGGTTCAACATTTATGAATTCACCTTTTGGATATTTCGTGGCGAAGTACGATGTAATCAATGGGGAAATCTGGTCGCCCCCCCATCTGGCGTTGTGACATCTTCACATCTATAATCTGAAAACCACCACTTTTAAATGTTGTAGGTTACACGGAGTCAGCCAAAGGGTCCTGGTTCCACATCAGCGACACCAGTGTTCAGCCTGTGTGCGAGGGTAAAGTTCTGAGCTGTCAGGCCTACCTCCTGTTCTACGAAAGGATCCACTAAGACCAAGCACTGAAGCTAAGGCCTAAGTCAGGGATGGGCAAACCTATTGACTTATATATATATATATATATATATATATATATATATATATATATAATTTCAGTTAAATAAATACAGCAGAAAAACTTTGAATAAGGTTTAGCCTTACCTATTTTAATATAACTTGGCATGTTCTGCAGGCCCCGGGTCGTAGTTTGCCCATGTCTGGGCTAAGTACTGTGTGTAGACTTAACCTATGGACCAGTGTGTGCAGCGTCAGTAAACTTCAGCCTAATCCAATACAACATTATATGAGGCAACTGTAAAAATCTGACTTAATTTGTACAAATGTTTTTTTAGCAATGCTATGAAATTAAATGTTTCATAAAAAAATTTGTCTGGATTTTTTTTTTTTTTTTTTAAAGCTTGAAACATAGGACACCAGTACATAATACAAATAGTGATACATGTGTTTATCTTGGAGAACACTTTTACTAGTGATGGAAGATGTATTCAATTTTAGTCCTTAAGTAAAAGTACAGGAGCAAAACAATACTCAAGTAAAAGTATCACATGAAAAAATCTACTTAAGTAAAAGTATTAAAGTACCTGAAGATTAAAATGTAAGTATTTCGCACAGAATTTGAGGTCTTATTAGACTTACAATGTAATGATTCTGATAAAGATTTGTGCTGAATTTTGCTCAACAGAAACAACTGAATCGATTGTTTTTTCCTAGCTGTTTTTATTTCTCAAAATTACAAATGTGTTAAATGTGTTCCTATTCAGTCTTACTCAAAATGTTGTGGAATAGAAAGGACAGACGTCTTCTTCCAAATACAGCAGGTAACAGTATCCACTCTAAAATGTACTTAAATACAGATACCTAAAATTTATACTTAAGAACGTCTACTACTCCTACTTTGCTGCATTCCACCACCGATTTTTACATTGTCTTTATGGAATCTGGGATCCAACCACCCAGACAACATATAACAGTGTATTCTGTCTTCACCACACTTTGCCTACTTACAAATGTGGTGTGCGAATGAGGGACTGTGACCGGACGGGCCAATGGCACAGACGGGCAGCCTTGCTTTTGTCAGTCTACTCCAGGGAAGCTGTGGCTAAGCAAGCTGTGGCTAAGCAAGCTGTGGCTAAGCAAGCTGTGGCTAAGCAAGCTGTGGCTAAGCAAGCTGTGGCTAAGCAAGCTGTGGCTAAGCAAGCTGTGGCTAAGCAAGCTGTGGCTAAGCAAGCTGTGGCTAAGCAAGCTGTGGCTAAGCAAGCTGTGGCTAAGCAAGCTGTGGCTAAGCAAGCTGTGGCTAAGCAAGCTGTGGCTAAGCAAGCTGTGGCTAAGCAAGCTGTGGCTAAGCAAGCTGTGGCTAAGCAAGCTGTGGCTAAGCAAGCTGTGGCTAAGCAAGCTGCTTATCACCATCAATGAGCAATACCAAACATATCTCTTGTTTTTATGAAATGTGTGCCAAGTTAAGGACCCTGTTGTGTATTGCTAAATTATTTAACATTTATTATAGTATATTATTGCCAGAGACGGATAGAGTAGCCAAAAATGTTACTAAAGTAGCAATATTACTTCAAAATAATATTACTCAAGTAGAAGTACAAAGTAATGGTCCAATAAATGATTCAAAGAGTAACTTAAAGGCTAACTGTCAGGACATAAAGTCTGATTTATAACTTGATGTAACTGAAAGGACAAAACCTTAAATAATGCACAAAATCTAGTATTTTAAAAGGATAGATACGGAAATGACAATGACATTGACAAACTAAATCTGAAGGCCCGCTGCAAGAAACACAAATGTTCAAATCAATCAATATAAAGCTTTCATCACTCTAGACTTACTCACAGTGGGAAGAGGAACTCAAACTTGAACTCAAGTAAGAATACTGTTACTTCAATAAAAATACTCAAGTACGAGTAAAATTATACTGCTAGAAGGGTACTCTGAAAGTACAATTTGTTTAAAACGTTACTCCTGTAAATGCGATTATAGTATTTTAATTACTGAAATGACTTGCAGAAAAAGTGGTATTTGTGCATCACAGTTTCACATTTTGCCAACAGGACTATCGTCTCTCTTTGCAGTAAATTGTGAGGGTATTTGGCAGGTTTTGCACTGAGCATGCGCAGTCCCGTGCCTTCCTGCTCACTCTTTCACATGACGAGAATCACGCCGCGGTCGAATGTGGACTCGACCAGAACCGGATCAGAACCATCCAACAAGACTTCGATTCATGGAGTCCTTTCCCACCTTCACCTGACAGGTTAAAACATTTAACTCCAAAACAAAATCATATGTATGTTTTGATACGCTTTAAAGAGCCACTAACTCGAACAGAACGTGTGTTGAGGAGGGTTCTGGCCTAGCACGCAGCATTAAATTAGATAAGATGCCTGCTAACGGTATGTTGTCTGAAGGGGTGAAATATAAAGTATTATCGCCGGTAAATAGTCCTGGAACGTGGTTATGAAACTATGGGAGATTACGGTAAATTGGCTAAGCATGAGTCAGCACTTTAGACTGCTGACTACCGTAGTAATGATGGAAGATCCGTTTGCATGGTGTTGCCTTTTCAAAACTGCAGGAAATCTCCGTGTTTTTGTTAGTATGAATGATGTAGTTAAAGTATTAGGGAATTGCAGTGCAACTTGATAGTTTGATGCTAATTAAACAGTATTATAAAACGAAAATTGCATGCAATATAATATCCAGATCTTCTTTATTTAGCACAGTATGTAGACATCTCAAAAGAGATGCACAGACACAGACAGTGGAATGGAACGAAGTACAAGTACTGTACTTCAGTAGAATTCTTAGGTATCAGTACCTAACTTAAGTATATTTTACAGTGGATACTTTTTACTTTTACTACAATACATTACACTACATTTGAGAGCAGATATTTGTACTTTTTACTCCAATACATTTAACTGGACTGAACAATAAAAAGTGCTTTTCATATGATTTGAGGAGTTATTTTTTATCATGTAGACCTGCCACAATAACAAATTTTTGAAGTGTGATTATACAGCTGAAGTAAATATAGGTGATAAATGATAATACTGAAACCAGACCATAAAGCTTTTATTCACAACGAGAAATTAAGAAACTGATTCGTTTAGCTACTATTGACCAAAATCTGTATCATTTTGAATCAGTGTCACTACATTTACAACAAATTAAACACTTGCCTGAAATACTTTTACTTTTTACTCTTAAAGTAGTTTTTTAAACTGGTGTTTAAATACTTTTACTTAAGTACGTGAGTAACTTTTTACCTCTGTATCTGCACTTTTAAATAACAACATTGAGTACGTCATCCACCAGTGGAGCAAACAAAGTTAATGGTCAGTTTGATTTTTTGATAAATAATGCAAAAATAACATGTACATAAAATGCCTTCTACATTAAAATAGCATACAGACTCAGAATTAGCGTTGTCAGATACTAATTGATGCTAAAGCTAGTATCAACTATAGGGCAAGTAATTTGTCATTTGAGCAAGTATCGATACTAAAAACTCACATTCACAGGACGGAAATTAACCTTTCCTGAATAGCTTTAGAAACTTTTACCTGGATGACGGAGGGATTATACAGATGTAAGGCCACATGGTAATATAAAAGAAAGTACTACAATTTAATGTTGAAAATCACATTCAATTATCTAAAGAAAAAGTGTTTTTTTTATTACCATCATGGTATTGCAATAGGTATCAAGTAGTCTCCCATTTTTATGAAATGGTGGAGACACATGTAAAATACACTGCCTGACCCAAAAAAAAAAGTCGGCACCAAAAAAAAAAAGGTCACGAATGTAATATTTCATTGGACTGCCTTTAGCTTTGATCACGGCATGCATTCGCTGTGGCATTGTTTTGATAATCTTCTGCAATGTCACAAGATTTATTTCCATCCAGTGTTGCATACATTTTTCTGAGATCTTGCATTGATGGTCGAGTTTGACCGCTGTGCAAGGCCTTCTCCAGCACATCCCAAAGATTCTCACCCTTCTGTGGTGGCCAATCCATGTGTGAAAATGATGTCTCATGCTCCCTGAACCACTCTTTTACAATCTGAGTCCAAGGAAACCTGTCATTGTCATCTTGGAATATGCCCGTGCCATCAAGGAATAAAAAATCCATTGATAGGATAACCTGGTATTCAGTATATTCATGTAGTCAGCTGACCTCATTCTTTGAGCACATACTGTTATTGAACCTAGACCTGACCAACTGAAGGAGGCTCGTATCTATTTGCTTAGTTAAATCTAGGTGGCGACTTTTTATTTGGCCGGGCAGTGTATGTGGCCATTTAAAAAGCTATTTTTAGGAATAAAACATTAGGCCAGTTGTAATTGCAGTACAGCGTTCTTTTGTCGCGGGGGTTACGTTCCAAAAATAACCCACAATAAACTAAATCCACGAAGTAGAAAAGTTTCTTCTTTTTTTTACAATTATTATTTATATATATATATATATATATATATATATATATATATATATATATATATATATATATATTAAGGCCGTAAAACCTTATTGCTTATTGCCTTACCCTTATTGCTGCTGTCGTCCTTATGTTATTTTACATGCAAAGTCTCTCATCTTGGCCGCGCTATGTTTCCGCGGCACGTCTTCAAGCGTCAGAAGGCCAAAAGTTGAAAAAGCTGAACTTTTTGGCATTTGACAAGCAGCGTCAACCAGTCTGAGAGTATGCTCATTGTCTAGAACAAGTATAAAGACATCAGCCACAAACTAGCGGCAACTTAATTATGCCGAGTGCACTGGCTAGCATAAAGGCTAGTCCCAGCTGGATACAGACACCCCTCCGCAGAACTGATTGCCTCCGCTGATGGATTTTATGTAATAAATACACTAAAGTCACTCTCTCAACCTGGTCTGCAGCGTTCACATACACAAAACATCCAAAGGCACTTGCAGACTGCAACAGATGCTCAGGACGCGCGTCGGAGGTGTCAGCGTTCAAATGCAAAGGCATCCAACTAGAGGCGTCGAACATTTATGTAAATTTGGCTGAACGCAGTCTGTACTGTACCGGAGACACGGCATGTCTGTTAACCACGTTTATTAGGCCCGAGCCTGGGACTCCGTCCCGGCGAGGGACTCATTAAAACCGCGTCCGAAACCCGGAAAATGGCAAAAATCAAGTAGTAAACACGCCCCGACATGGCAGTGAGTGGTGTCAAAAATTAGAACTCGACGAGCTCTAATTGTCACAAAAGACCCCGAGAAAAAATAACGAAAGACGACTCAGTAGCGCCACCTCAAACTTTGATTTTCATGGGGCCAATGGGAGCCCGACTCGGAAAAAAGTCAATGTAAAAATCTGAAACTCACATCAAAAAATAGAAAATGTCGGGACATGACAAAAATGATATTGTGGCCCCGCCCTAAAATGTACAGGAAGTCGGCCATATTAGATCAAACCCGGGAATGACAAAAGTGCACACCCTCGCATTCAGGACATTTTCTCGCACAGTTTTCATCAGAAACACGTCAAATTTGGCCAAATCCCACTAAACACATGTGTGATTAAAGATTATCAATTACATTTTGATTATGACTTTGGGTGTGGTCAGGGTGAATTTTCAACAAAATCATAATTTTTGGAAAATTTCAAAAAAATATTTCTCTCTCACACATTTTTTGTTGGGAAATGGCTAATACAGCGTTTATGCACATTTGTGAGCTGAACGCAATGGTATGCAAATCAAGGCACTCTCTCACAAAATGGCTCTCTAGCGCCCTCTTCAAATTTCATTTTCAAAAATTCGTAGAAGACAATCGATTTGTCGTGGACTTCAGAAAAAATTCACAGAGGCCTTATTTGTGATGGGGCACAAGTTGAGAAAGTCACATGACTGTAGCTGTTATGGTTTAGGAGAAAAATAATGGGTGGAAAAAACAATTCCATTATTAGGCCCGAGCCTGGGACTCGTAGACAAATGAAATTTGGTACAAACATAGAACATGTCAAGACAAGTAAAAAATTATATTATGACCCCACCCTAAACCCTACAGGAAGTCAGACATTGTGGGCGGAACCCCATTTTTTCAAAATTTTAACTCTAACATTTGGATTTTTTATGCCGTGGATTTTCATTCAAGAAACTTGCAAAATGGTCACAATTTACTAGACATGTGGGATTATAGGGAACTCTTTTGGAATTTTCTAAATTAGAAAATGTGGGTGTGGCCAGCCTGCAAAGAAAAAATATGTTTTTTGAAGTTTTAAATGTCCCGTAGCTCAAACATGCAGTTTCCTATTTCCCGGCATTAATATACATTTTGTTCAAAATCTTCATCTGAGTGCATAGTTATGCAATTTACACATATCAAATATTACATTGCTCCACAGCGCCCCCTTGAAATTTTTAAATGACACGTAAAAAAATTACTTTGTCGCAAACATTTGAAATTTGGCATGGACATCCCTATTCCGATACTGAACAAAAAAGTCAATGACACCATACCTCTATTTTTAAAGGTGTTGCCATGGCAACGTCTGACATTTCTCTTTGAAATACATGGGTTTTGGTCAACAAGGATGAAAAATAATTACTTTGTCATAGACCATTAAAATTTGGTACACATATTCCTCTCATCATACTGAACAAAAAAGCCAATGAAGACATACCTCTATTTCTAACCGTTCAGGCGTGACAATGTCATAAATGGTCTCATTGGAATGAATGGAGTAGTGTTACTCAGTCGCTGATTTTGGGGGGAGGGGTGATGTAAGCGGGAACGAAAGGCAGGATCTCCACGGTGGCGTGTACCCCACGGTCGCAAGGGGTGGCGAGGGCCACCCCTGTTTTTTTTTTTTTTTTTTACACTGTTAAAAAAAAAAAAAAAGCAAAATTGCACACAAAAAAAACTGCGAAACAGCGAGACCTCGAAAAGTGAACCGCGATGTACAAGGTAACACTAATTGATTTGTACAACATTATTTTAACAGCCAGATGAACAACTCGCCCTTCTGTACATATGGGATTATGTAGTTAAGCGTTCGTTTACGTATTCAAAGCTTTCTTTTTGTACTGGCCACCTTTGCTTGATTGCACATATATTGTTCATGGGAACTTGACGTTTAGGGTGTAATGCCTTTTTTCTGTCCTGCGATGTGGCATGCCTTTGCAGCAATATCAAATAAATATTTTCAAAGACAAATTACTTCTCATTCTAATGAAGCCATATCACAAGCATTGGAACATTGTTTGTTCAACTTTTATTTTAACATGGTCTTCAGTGACTTTTCATGCCACCCTTTGGATTACAGCATGACACTGCTTATATCATTTTAGATTTAAAATAGTAATAATGGCTTACTCTTGTAATGACCTTTACAGGCTTGTCAAAGCCTCTCAGCGCTACACTGTAGTCATTATTCATTCATTTCCACACAGTGATGGTAAGCTACTATTGTAGCCACAGCTGCCTTGGGACAGACTGGTGGAAGCGAGAGGCTGCCAATCTGCACCATCAGCCCCTCCGACCACCACCTATCATTTGCACGCACACCACTTTCATACTAGGCAATGTGGGTGAAGTGTCTTGCCTAAGAACACAATGACAGAACTTGGTCCGAGTGGGACTTGGTCCGAGTGGGACTTGGTCCGAGTGGGACTTGGCCCGAGTGGGACTTGATCCTCCGACCTTTGGTTGGGGGATCCTCCGACCTTCGGTTGAGGGAACAACACTCTGAGCCACTGCCGCCCCAAAATATTTATAACAGTGATAGTCTATTTTTATTAAATAATGTATACATGCTTCCCTGTATGCCAACACCTTTATGAACTCTCTGACACAAGAGACTCACTCTAGAATGTTTTTAGAAAAAATGTCACACCGCAGGACATTTTACTGTTTTGTCAAAATACCAAAAAAGGCAAGGCAAGGCAAGTTTATTTGTATAGCACAATTTGTACACAAGGTAATTCAAAGTGCTTTACAGAATAAGAAAGACATTAAAATCACACAAATCAAAACATAAATAATCACAAATAATCATCATAAAATTACTATTAAAAGAGAAGAGTGCAGAATAAAAACCTTTCAGTCATATGCACAGCTAAACAGAACTGTTTTGAGCCTGGATTTAAACATTGTCAAAGTAGAGGCCTGTCTCACATCTTCAGGAAGACTGTTCCAGGTTTTAGCTGCATAAAACTGAAACGCTGATTCCCCATGTTTAGTCCTGACTCTGGGCACCAGCAGGAGGTCGGTCCCTGAAGTCCTCAGAGTACGAGATGGTTCATATGGCACTAACATGTCAGAGATATACTTTGGACCTTGGCCATGGAGAAACTTATACACAAGCAGAGCTGCTTTAAAGTCTGTTCTTTGAGCTACAGGAAGCCAGTGCAGAGACCTGAGCACTAGGGATGGGACAATATTAAAATTTAGACTCACAATTATTGTGGCCAAAATAATTGCGATTAACGATATTATCATGATAATTATTAACCTGTTAACATTCCGAAGGCCCGGGCCTATTTTACAAATTTACAGCAATGTACATATACTTCTGCGTCACCCACACAAACAATCTACACATCAAATGAAAGCTGCAGTGCTCGTTTTTCCAAATATGCAAACCACCAATCACCCCAGTTCAGACAGGAAAGCCATTTGTACATTAAAGTCAAAAATGTGGATTTGGACTTCACTTACCTTTTGAGTGCTCTGGTTCTGTCAAACATCAACATATTCTCACAAAGTTGGTCTCATTTGTTCCGTACAGGTCCAGAGAATATAATCCAGTAAAGAAATTTTGTCCACAAAATAAGTTATATTCTCCATGTCCAATCTGCTGCAGGATAGTATTCCAAACGTGAAATCTGCTCCGTCACTTTTTTACATTTCTTTTGTCGATTTCAGTCATAATAAACTTCTGATAGTGCCAACTTTCTTCCTCAGTGCTAAACACACGTGTAGCTTCTGATTGACACCAGTGTTGGCCAATAAGGTGGGGGTTGTGGGTTACTGGAGCCCCAGACAACGAATCAGTGGTACAGATGACTGAAAGTTTATGCCCCACTCTCCCTCTTGTAGAATCAACCAATTACATTACACACGTTTAGTGACATTTTCCCCTTACAGCCAATGAGCAGCGGACCAGGATGATGTATCACATGCCATGGTTTTCCGTAAACAGACGTACCCAGCCATCTTACAGAAGTGGGACAGCCCTTGTCACGCCAGAAGTGACGCAAGTGCCCATCGACGAACGATGCACTTAAGGCACTTTGGCGAATTGGGAAACGGCCGAAGCCGAGTGGATGCGGAAATCTGTGCATAATGGCGGATTCTATGCACTGTTGTTTTGCATTTTAAACATGATGAAACGGACAAAACAGAGGAACTATGAGATCGAGGACATTGTGGATGTTTGTAAAAGTTATACTAGAGGCATCTCGGACCCGGAGCGGTTCATGGCAAAGAGTGAAGAGAACGTTTGGACTCAGGAGTAGAGGACCTTATTTTTGATGGACTGGATGCTGTTCTTGATCGGCAAGCGTGGTTTATTCTGCTATTGACATAATTGTAAGTAAAATATATCATGTATAAACGTTAGCTTTGCTTTTGTGCACATAGTGTGCATTCAGACCACGCGCTCTGACACATTTGTGTTCAGCTGTATGAATTATACTTCATTTGTCTGTTGTTTGAAAGGTGTTTTATTCTGCAGTTTTCTGCAGTATTGTAGGTAGAAATATAAGATTTGCACACATTAGCATCTCATCTGTGCGCACGGATGAGGCGCGCTCTTGCACGTTCCTGTGGAGAATTACGGATCAGACTTTGTTTATTGTTGATATCTGGCAGAATATAGTTCAGACAGAGATAAGCACAGAAGGTAACAACTGTCATTGCTATGACAGAGCCCCCCCCCCCCCCCCCCCCCCCTTGTGGGCAAACACCAGAACTAACATTTAAACGTTGTATTGAAACTGCAAATATGAGGCAGTCTGGTGCCGTAGGCGATTATAATCTTGCGCGATGATCACGATTATTAAAAAAATGCCACAAACGATTAATTGCAGACCTTTTTTATCGCGATAAGTGATATTAGCGTACATCGTCCCATCCCTACTAAGCACAGGACTTATGTGCTAGTACCTCCTAGTTCTAGTCAGGACCCAAGCAGCAGCATTCTGGATGTACTTGTGATAGAAATTTAAGTATAATCATGTTGTGTATTTAAAAAGCATTTGATCTGTGTCAGTCTGCCAAACCCACACCAGACATTAACATGTGTGAAGGCTCTGTCTCCATCCCACAGGAAACTCGCTGTTGTTGTACCTGTCTCAGTGTAAAACTTCATATCTCATGGGTGTGAAACAAAAGTCACATACTGCAGCTGTGTTAAGGCTTGTTTGGAGAGGCCAGTGAGCCTGAGGCCGTTACAGTAGTCTAACCTACTGGAGACAAATGCATGGATAAGTCTCTCTAAGTCTGGTTTTGACAGTATACCCTTGATTTTTGCAATGTTTTTTATATGGTAAAAAGCTGCAGATGTTATTGATTTGATGTGGCTGTTAAAGTTCAAGTCTGAGTCCAAAAAACTAGACACGATTTTATTCTAAAACTACATGTAATTTATGCAATACATGTTTTCTGCACTGTTGAGTTGAATTTTGAAGGGAGAAAAATTGTATTTAGAAATTCCTTTAAAGAGATGATGCCAAAAATGGGCATCACATGAGGTAGCCTCATACAGTTTACATATTTAAATTGGAGATAGTCCGATATGGGCATGGATTGACAAAATTTTCAATATTCGACTATTACCAGTATCTGGGAAAGTCTATAACCACATTTGGAATGGATATATTTAGGTCTTTAACAATAATTACTATATTAACTTATTATTAGGATATTAAGTTTTCAGTTGATCACAATTGTTATTTTGGAGATATGCAAAAATAGAATATCATGTACAGTGAGGCAAATAAGTATTTGAACACCCTGTGATTTTGCAAGTTCTCCCACTTATAAATCATGGAGGGGTCTGAAATAATCATCTTAGGTGCATGTCCACTGTTAGAGACATAATCTCAAATTAAAGCCGCAAGCGGCATCGAACGGCCCTCTCGGGCCATGCTTCGCACTAGGCCGACCCCGCACTCCCTGTGGGTGGCGCTAACGCGCCACTTGTCACTTTTTTATTGCGACTTTGGGCTGCACTTGTCACCAAACAAGTCAAAACACATCGTGTTGTTTACGGTGATGACCTGAAGAATTACTGTGCCAAATTTTATGTACGTCGTTGATGGTAATAAGTCGTTATAAGACTTTGAAATTTACGAAAATGTGGAAATTTTCCCATTAGGATAACATGGGCGCTTTCGCGCATCACCATGGCAACCCAGTGAAAAATATGACTTGGGTCTGATTGACTTTTTTGATCAGGCTGACATGAAGAGTCATGGTGCCAAATTTTACATTATTCCATGAAAGTAATATTTTTCCCATGAATGGGAAAAATTGGGAGCTTTCCCATTAGGATAACATTGGCAGTTTGGCACATCGCCATGGCAACACGGTGCAAAAGACGACATAGGTCTGATTGACTTTATTGATTGGGATGACCCAATGGAATTTTGTGTCAAATTTGTTAACATTTGGGAAAACTAAATTTTCAGCCTTCCATACAAATTTATTAGATGTTCTGCAGGGGGCGCTATTGCGCCAATTTAGTTTCTATCATAATGAGTAGCTTTAGGCCCAAAAGTTTTACAACTGATTCGAATTTGAGCCAAATCGGACTTTGCATGCACAAACGGGAGCAAATTTTGACTTTTGAAAATTGCAAAAATTCCGATGGAATTTTGCGGCTTCGCCGCACGGAAACCATAATAGGGATCATCATGAATTGGATAACTTTTGATGCCCCACTTGTCTAGATGATGTACAGTGAATTTCAGCCCAGCCGGTGAAGCGCCTTCAGAGGAGTTGACGAAAATGCGAGGTCAGCGAAAACGCTGACTCGGCATTTTGGAATTTTCAATCCAAGATGGCCGACTTCGGGTGTGTCAGAGGGCGTGGCCATAATAATATTTTTTGTTTGGCATCACTTGAAGAATGTGTGTACCGAATTTCGTAGCTCTACGCTAAACTTGACATCGGGACGTCTCCCATTGACGCAATGTATTTTGACTTTTGCAGGGGGCACTGTATACAGGCCCTACACCCGGTATTCAGCAGACCTGAATTTTGGGCAAAATTTGGTGAGTTTTTGAATATGTTCAGAGGGTCAAATTACTGCTCAAAGAGCAGAAGAAGAAAAAAAAAAAAATAATAATATTTTTAGCAAAAACAATATATCCGATAACATTACAATGACATATTATATGTTTTTTGAAAGCTCTCGACTTTCCCCACGTCACCGTGGGGTCAATGGCGAATGACGAGCGTGTTAGCGTCGGGGTCCGCCATTGACCTCCCATTGACTTCCATTCATTTTAGCAGTAACAAGTATGGCCCATGCCTGCGGCATGGGGGCTTGGATAGGGCTTGATGCCAGGAGTGTGTTTGGGGACATGAGTGCATGGGCAAAGCCCATGCACTCATCGTTGCGGAAGCAATAGGCCCTACGCCCTGTAGGGGTGCGGGCCTAAAAATCTGAAAATCACATTGTATGATTTTTTAAATAATTTATTTGTATGTTACTGCTGCAAATAAGCATTTGCACACCTGTCTATCAGCTAGAATTCTGACTCTCAAAGAGCTGTTAGTCCACCTTTTAAAAAGTCCACCACCATTCCACTTATTATCTTAAATTAGAAGCACCTGTTGTAGCTACATAAAGACACCTGTCCACCCCATACAATCAGTAAGACTCCAACTACTAACAAGGCAAAGACAAGAACTGTCAAAATGCACAAGAGACAAAATTGTAGACCTCCACAAGGCTGGAAAGGGCTACGGGGCAGTTGCCAAGCAGCTTGGTGATAAAAGATCCACTGTTGGAGCAATTATTAGAAAATGGAAGAAGCTAAACATGACTGTCAATCTCCCTCGGACTGGGGCTACATGCAAGATCTCTCCTCGTGGGGTCTCAATGATCCTAAGAAAGGTGAGGAATCAACCCAGAACTACACGGGGGAAGCTGGTCAATAACCTGAAAAGAGCTGAGACCACCGTTTCCAAGGTTACTGTTAGTAATACACTAAGACGTCATGGCTTAAAATCATGCATGGCATGGAAGGTTCCCCTCCTTAAACCAGCACATGTCCAGGCCCGTCTTAAGTTTGCCAATGACCATTTGCATGATCCAGAGTAGTCATGGGAGAAAGTAATGTGGTCAGATGAGCCCAAAATAGAACTTTTTAGTCTTAATTCCACTCGCCGTGTTTGGAGGTAGAAGAATGATGAGTACCATCCAAAGAACACCATCCCTACTGTGAAGCATGGGGGTGGTAGCATCATGCATGCTTTAGGGGGGTGTTTTTCTGCACATGGGATAGGACAACTGCACTGTATTAAGGAGAGGATGACTGGGGCCATGTATTGCGAGATTTTGGCGAACAACCTCCTTCCCTCAGTTAGAGCATTGAAGATGGGTCATGGCTGGGTCTTCCAACATGACGATGACCCGAAGCACACAGCCAGGATAACCAAGGAGTGGCTCTGTAAGGAGCATATCGAGGTTCTGGAGTGGCCTAGCCAGTCTCCAGACCTAAACCCAATAGAAAATCTTTGGAGGGAGCTCAAACTCCGTGTTTCTCAGTGACAGCCCAGAAACCTGACTAAACTAGAGAAGATCTGTGTGGAGGAGTGGGCCAAAATCCCTCCTGCAGTGTTTGCAAACGTGGTGAAAAACTACAGGAAACATTTGACCTCTGTAGTTGCAAACAAAGGCTACTGTACCAAATATTAACATTGATTTTCTCAAGTGTTCAAATACTTATTTGCAGCAGTAACCTACAAATAAATTATTTAAAAAAATCATACATTCCACGTCCCCAGAGCTAGTCTCCATGTCCGGAGATCCGGTCGTCGAGGTCCCCGCCTTCGACTGCCGCCCGGATCTCTCTGCACCCGCCCCGCATGGCTCCTCCCGCAGGTAGTGGGTCCACGGGAGGACGGCCCCACGTCGTTCCTTCGGGCTGGGCCCGACCGGGCCCCGTGGGGAAAGGCCCGGCCACCAGGCGCTCGCTGCCGAGCACCCACCCCAGGCCTGGCTCCAGGGTGAGGCCCCGGTAACGCCAGTCCGGGCGACGTAACTGGCCTTGTTCTTTTTCTCTTCATGGGGGGCTTCTGAACCGCTCTTAGTCAGACCCGTCTCCCAGGACCTGTTTACCATGGGTGACCCTACCAGGGGCATGAAGCCCCCGACAACATAGCTCCCAGGATCATTCGGGTGCTCAAACCCCTCCACCACGTTAAGGTGGCGGTTTGGGGAGGGGTAAGGTCTATTCCAAGGTACTGGAGAGGAGAATCCGACCGATAGTCGAACCTCGGATTCAGGAGGAGCAGTGTGGTTTTCGTCTTGGTCGTGGAACACTGGACCAGCTCTATACTCTCCATCGGGTTCTCGAGGGCTCATGGGAGTATGCCCAACCAGTCCACATGTGTTTTGTGGATCTGGAGAAGGCATTCGACCGTGTCCCTCATGGTGTCCTTTGGGGGGTGCTCTGGGAGTATGGGGTCCGGGGCTCTTTGCTAAGGGCTGTCCAGTCCCTGTATGACCGGAGCAGGAGCTGTGTTCACATTGCCGGCAGTAAGTCAGACCTGTTCCCTGTGCATGTTGGACTCCGCCAGGGCTGCCCTTTGTCACCTGTTCTGTTCATTATATTTATGGACAGAATTTCTAGGCGCAGTCAGGGGCCGGAGGGGGCCTGGTTTGGGAACCACAGGATTTCATCTCTGCTGTTTGCAGATGATGTTGTCCTGATGGCTTCTTCGAGCCAGGACCTGCAGAAGGCACTGGGGCGGTTTGCAGCCGAGTGTGAAGCGGCTGGGATGAGAATCAGCTCCTTCAAATCCGAGGCCATGGTGCTCGACCGGAAAAAGGTGGTTTGCTCTCTCCGGGTGGGTGGTGAGTCTCTGCCCCAAGTGTAGGAGTTCAAGTATCTTGGGGTCTTGTTCACGAGTGAGGGAAGGATGGAGCGGGAGATTGACAGGCGGATCGGTGCAGCGTCTGCAGTGGTGCGGTCGCTGTATCGGTTCGTTGTGGTAAAGAAGGAGCTGAGCCGGAAGGCGAAGCTCTCGATTTACCGGTCAATCTACGTTCCTACCCTCACCTATGGTCATGAGCTCTGGGTAATGACCGAAAGGACAAGATCGCGGATACAAGCGGCTGAAATGGGCTTCCTCCGCAGAGTGGCCGGGCGCACCCTTAGGGATAGGGTGAGGAGCTCGGTCACACGGGAGGAGCTCGGAGTAGAGCCGCTGCTCCTACACGTTGAGAGGAACCAGCTGAGGTGGCTCGGGCATCTGCTCAGGATGCCTCCTGGACGCCTCCCTAGGGAGGTGTTCTGGGCATGTCCCACCGGGAGGAGGCCCCGGGAAAGACCCAGGACACGCTGGAGGGACTATGTCTCTCAGCTGGCCTGGGAACGCCTTGGGGTCCCACCGGAGGAGCTGGAGGACATGTCCGGGGTGAGGGAAGTTTGGGAGTTTGCTTAGACTGCTGCCCCCGCGACCCGGCCCCGTATAAGCGGACGAAAATGGATGGATGGATGGAAAAAAATCATACAATGTGATTTATTTATTTTTTAAGATTATGGCTTTCACAGTGAACATGCAGCTAAGATGAAAATTTCAGACCCCTCCATGACTTCTAAGTGGAAGAACTTGCAAAATCACAGTGTGTTCAAATACTTATTTGCCTCACTGTATATCATAGAATATACTGAGAAATACATTTTTGTCAATATCGCTCACCCCTATTGGTATGCTAAGATATGAGCTGTAGAGTGTCAAATAAATAACAAGTTATCATACAACATACTGACTAAATACTATATGTTTTATTCTGGTATTTATTTATTTGCAGTGGGAGGACTCGGCCCCTGAGAAAGTAGAAGAAAGTGGCTGGATGGATGTGTTTTAAATGGTATTACAGGTTTAGAAAAGGTTATACTGGGATTATCCAGCTTTAGGTTTCTATATTGTTGTTGCTGTGATATTTTCCTGTAGGAAGGTATCACGCTTCAAAATTTCTTATATCCATCCCTAATTTGATCTTGGTTGTAAACCTCAAATACTTTCTGCAAAAAGATTATCCTGCTTTTTTCTGTTTATCCCAGGCCTGTCCTCTGTCCCATCTGACCATGTCTCCCCTGTCGTCACGCTCGTCTGTCTTCACATTCCAGTCGGCAGTGCACACTTCCTGGGTTCTCCAAAGGTTGAATGAGCAGCGGCTCCAGGACGTTCTGTGCGATGTGACCATTCTAGTGCAGGACCAGAGCTTCAGGGCCCACGCCTCGGTGCTGGCAGCCTGCAGCCACTACTTCCACAGCAGGCTCCCAGGGCCAGGGGCCAGCCAGCAGTGCCCCATCCTCACACTGCCCCAAGAGGTGAGGAGGTGAAAGGTCAGGTCTGTTCATTAACACGCAGGGCTGATACTTTAACTTGAGGGGTCCAGTTTAAGTGGTTTGGACTTCATGAGGACCTCATCTTTCCAATAATTATTTGTGATTTATTTATTTATGATTATGATTATGAATAGAGACAGTTCACACCACACACACATCATCAAAGTAGAACTAAACTGGGAACCAGACCAGGACTGGACCCAGACTTTGGACATGTCTACGCAACTTAACTGTTGCTTAACCAAGTCCATGTAGCTTTACATTAACGGAAGTTACGTATTTAAATATTGTCCTATGAATCCCGGATTACTGCCAGAGGCGGTGCTTCAAGCACTGAATGATTTCTCTTGCGCATGCGCAGGTTGAGATTTACTAACAACAAATTCACCTATGACCTTCCGGTGACCTCACGAGAGCACGAGGATTCCCAGGGACAGAGACCTCTGGCGGTCATCCGGGATTCATAGAACTGTAGTTACATATGTAACTTTTGTTCTATTTTATCCCTTCTGACCACCAGAGGCAGTGCTTCAAGCACCGGATGACTTGTAACAACATGGGCACGAGGAATCCACAGACCACTTCAAGCAAAACTTACCTCATAGCAAAGCATGATGCTCACATAGCACTCGATCCAGAGGATGGGGGACTGCTACATTCACCCGATAAAATCTGGCAAACGTAGAGGGTGAGGTCCAAGAGGCCGCAGCACAAATCACATTCAGGGGACCTCCATTCATAGCAGCCCAGGAGGTAGAAAGGCCCCTAGTTGAATGGCATCTCACACCTTCGGGCATCAGCCACCCCTGTGAGGCATAAGCATGTTTAATGGTCTCTACAACCCACCGAGACAGGCCTCTCAAAGGCCTGGAGGGCTGGTGACTAGACTGTGATGACCGAGGCACATGTGAACTCCTGGGCCGATCACTCCGACAGTGGCCCAACCTTGGTGGCACAGCATAGGTCTGCTGGTGTGTAGTAGAATGTCTAAGAGCAATTGGAGGAGGGGCTCATCAGTGAAGGCCCTCCAGCTGATGTCTAGTCTGAGAGGCCTGGGCTGTCCATTGCAAAGCCTCCTGCGCCGCCTCTCTTGACATTAAGGCAAATACTTTAAGAGACGCGTCGACCAAGCCTTGCGTAGCTGCGTCAACATTAGAGGCCTCTAGTGAAGTCGCTAACCCCAACAATAAAAGGGACAGGGAATTGCCAATATGACCCATGCATGCCCCAGAGTTGCACAGCAATTCGTCAGTAACTCGACACTGAGGTCGCGGGCACCTGGCATTGGGTCTCAGAGCCTCATCTGGAGCCACAATAAGGGAGGCCACAGGTGGTTCAATCTCTGGCATATGCCCCAGACCAAACTTAGGTGCATCCTGCATGGCAGCAAAGAGCCTTCCATCAGACATCGGTTTAGAAAACGCTTTTGTATTCGACCAGGGTCGCTATCCCGAGTCTGCATGGACTCAATGTGAGCTTTCATTTTAGTGGGCTCTGAAGTAAGGCTGTCCACCTTCGAGGATAATCCCGCAGAGCGATCCTCTTTGCTACGCTTACGCGGAATAGGGGAAGCGCCAACAGCAGAGCACTTTCTCATCACCTTCCCGCTCGCGGCCAACTGGGTGTCCTGTACATCAGAGGCCGCCGCGGTCCCAGCTCCTCCAAACGCGGCCAGGAGGTCAGCACGCAGGGATCTAGGCATAATGCTGCAACTCATGCAAGCATTCTCTGCCAAACCTTCCCTAAGGTGGTCTACACCTAAACATAAGAGGCATAAATCATGTCCATCTTCAGGTTGAACCAGGATCATGCAAGCTCTACAGCACATGGACTCCATCAAGCCGACGGTATATCAGGTCGAGCGGAAAACGGCACTCTTGATCCGCCAACTGGGATAAAAAAAAAAAAAATACCACGTCAAGTTGAAAACACCACTGGTGGTAGATTACAATTAAAATATATTATCCTCCCAAACTCAGAGCGAACAGTAACCACTGCTGGTGTTATTAAAATTAGAACATGCATCTGAAGGCACGAAAAAACAAGCTAAAGAACGGAACACAGTTCACACTAAAATAACAATGATAGTTTAGCTGAATGCAGCAACAATCAACACAAAGTCAAGCTGAACCGAAAACAGCAGCAAATACAAACCAGCTCCACCGAACCCGGTGTCACGTCCAACCAAAAAAAAAGCAGAAACTACTTACCACAGACTATCCTTGTGAAAAACGTGAACCTCACCGGTGTCAGGGAACCACCTGCTCCAGGTTAGGCACTCCGCCAAGCCCTGTGCAGCTTACGCAGCCCCTGAGGGGCGAGTCGCACTCGCTACCTCGACTGTGATATATGCAATCAGAGGTCACGGGATTCTATGTAATCACCTGCCACAAAAGAAAATGGAAAAACAATTGTGGTACAAAGCAGTATCCGCAAGTAGCCACAACACACTCAACCAAAGCGCGAGAAGAAAAAAGGGACTGTGCTTCCGGAGTCATATGACTATATAGCCTCACGTGGGTCACCGGAAGGTCATAGGTGAATTTGTTATTAAATCTCAACCTACGCATGCGCAAGAGTGATCATTCAACGCTTGAAGCAGGGATGAAGGTCAGAAGAGATGAAATAGAACTATTTTTACATACACCCAAAAATACGTAATAAAATTGGGAACATACATTAAGTAGAAATGTGTAAGATTGTTGATCATGTGCAATTATAAGTATTTTTTGTATACATTACATCACACAAATGTACATACACAGTTTGGGTTTCCATATTTTTTGGGAACATTTATTTACATTCATTTCCTGGAGACTGATCCTAAACTTAACCATAGTCACTCTTGCCTAACTTAAACCTTAAAGCTACCATCTGCAAGTTTAGTTGTCAGATAGAAAACCTGTCCCCCCCCTCCCCTCGGCCTTAACTCTCTGGTCTTCTTCCGTCACGCCAAAGCTGGCACACTGTCACACTGAGCAGAGGGTATTAGTGGCGTTATCTGAACGCACAACAGGGTCAGGTCAGCCAGCCAATTATCAATGTTAGCTTTTACCTACTTGACCCATGTCTGAGCTTTAAACCATGTAGTTGATCTAATCGTAAAGAATTAACACCTGATTTTTGTTCTGATAACGGAGGCAGTTTCCAATGATGTGAGAGTGTGTAGATTTGAGTCCCCACAATATGTGATATCTGCCCAAAATTGTGGCTAACCTACAGCTGAACCTGAGCAAGACTAGCACTGGACTTGTAGACTTGGTTTGGTGCAGTTCTATTTCCATCAAAATAAACTGGATTTAAACCAGGACAAATGTGAACGCACACTTAGAAAACCAAATAACTGTATTTTGTGGCCTCCCCTCTTCTTTCCAGGTGACCGTGGAGGGTTTTGAGCCTCTGCTGCACTTTGCCTACACCTCCAAGCTCCTCTTCACCAAGGAGAACATCCATGCCATCCACAGCAGCACCAACATCCTGGGCTTCCATAACTTGGAATTGTCCTGCTTTGACTTCCTTCTGCCCAAATTCTCTGAGGTCAAAAAAAGTCAAACGGATTCACGGCTATTTTGGTATAAAAAAAACAACTCCCACACTCTAACTACTGACAACATTAGCAACCAACAAGCTTCATGTGAACCTTGTAGCTCAAGGACTGAACGACCCAATAACATAACGTCTTCCCATTGTCCATTGGAGACTTCACAGACGCCCAGCAAAGAAGACCACTTGTGCTTGGAGAATTGTGGACCTCAAATTCCCCCCTTAACCCTAAACTTAACCGCAGCTGGGGAATGCCCAATTTTGTCCATGCAATGCGCCGATTCAAGCAAAGCCGACCACCCCACCCAATACTGCGAGCGAAACATCCTGGACATAGGAAACGTATGCAGTCAGAGTGAATTGGCAGATTGCGGTCTTCCATGCAATATTAACATTTCGGGGCACAGACAAGAGCTTATAGAGCCTGCCGCGGAAAGCAACGGGATAGAACCAGTGGAGATACTTAGAGTGGATAATGAATGCAACCGATGTCTGTTCAAATTTCAAACTAGCGATGAAACTGATGATAGCTTCGACCAAAACATGTCCGCTAACCTGTCCGAAACGTCCATAAGTGTTCTGAGTCAAGACGGAGAGTTTGAGGATAGGAGCAGTGTTGAGAGAGAGGTAGCAGAACATTTGGCAAAGGGTTTTTGGTCAGAGCTATGTCCGCCACAAGAGCCGATGGAGCAAGCGAACATGTCCAAAGCAACGGATTTCCAATGGCTGAGGCAGTTGGACTTGACTTCCAGTATGGGGGACTGTCCTTTCCTCAGAGACATGGGGACAGCGGAGGAACAGGGTCTGAGCAGTAGTCTGTCCCAGTCGGAGAGGAGTCCTTGCGTGTCGTCTGTGCCCTCTGGAGATGATTCGGACATGGATACAGATGCAGACACGGAGGCCAACAAGAGGAGAGCAGCTGAGGTGAGCGACGGTTAAAGTTAGAGTTAAAGATACTGTATGCATTCTGTGCTCTTACAGTTTTAAAAAAGGTATCACAATCATAACTGAACCGGAGTTGTCAGTGTCATATCCTGCAGATAGAGGACACATGCATGTTTTTCACATTCTCAGTATATGGAGTATAGTATATGTTCAGAACCTCCAGAATTCACTCACTGAGTTGCAGAGGCTGCACTAGCACTGATTCATGATTGGCTGCAGGTGCTGGGATTTAGGTAGTGATTATTCAGATTAGAGAGAGTCCTTTTATGTTTGATTAGTTTTAGATTTTTGAACTCACAACCCAAATGAGAAAGCCATGTGAGGCTCATTCAGCTTTCTGATTGGCCATCATGTCCAGTATTTTTGTAATTCAGAACTTTCAGAACAATTCTTTCTAGTAAAAGCTCCATTTCACTTGAACATGTCTACTTTAGTGACAAAGACGGGTCATGTTTATAAAATTTTAAATAAAAACATACATACAATTCCTTTTTAAAGGTGGTAGCTGTTAGCTGTTTAAAAATAACAATAAACCACAACTGAACCTGCAATGCAATTAGCTGTCACATACTGAGGAGAGGGCTATTTTGAGATCATGGCAAACTGATTTTAGTCAACATACATAATTCTAATAGGCATGACGAAAACATATTAACAGTATAGCATAGATGAATGATGAGTGGGGAGAGGCATTCAGACAGCGTTGCATGTGTTCTGACTCCAAACCCCTTCGATATAGGGTAGGACACTGTATTAGTATTTTGACATTAGTGAGCTTTTAGAACTTTTTTTTATAGGGACTCTTTTGTAACATGTAATTTCTGATTACGAGGTAGTCTAACCGTAAGTGAGGAGCTCAGCCTAGTAAAGAGCCAATTAAGTTTACGGCACAAAGTAACAACCCAAAGTACCTGGACATCACAGACAACCCAAAGTAAGGACCTTTTATCTACTGCTTGGCGATATGTAAAAAAAAAATGCATCACTTTGTTTTCTCAAATTGTTTGGATTTAATTTTCAATTCAATTTAATTTTGTATTATTAACATAATATACATGTTCTTAACATAAAAAATACACTTTTAATCATTGCTATTCAATAAAAAGACTGTCCATTTTCTCAAGAGTCTAAATTATTCTATAACCAAATGTTTCTTCATTAGAAAGTCTGAAACATATAAATGATGCTTAGAAATGACTGAATATCGCTTAAAATTTCATTAATAGGCTCTGTGCACAGCCGCACCCTAGCTAGCTCACTGTCTCTCAAAGATGATGCTTACTTACTTTTAGTTTTAATTGGTTGTATATATTTTACACTTTAAATAAAAGGAAAGACTTACTTCAGTTTGTTTATTAATTAATTTAAATGTGTCTTATACCTCTAAATTAGCATTAACGTTACCATTGAGACAAAAAAAATTCTAAACACAGAAGTGTCCTTGGGAGTATTCACCTCCATTTGTAAAGTTTTTAACATGTCAGTGACGTCCACCCACAACTCGCTGACCACCGCCTCATCTTTAAATATTTATTCATTTTAGTGTGACTCAGCAAAAAACCCAAAGCGGTATGATTAGGCAGGAAGTAGTGACACTAACAGTGAGCTAGCTATTCGCTGTAGTGCAGAGGGTTAGGGTTAAAACCTATGATTTTTTTTTTTTTTTTATTAGTAATCAAGCCCTTGAACTTGCTATACTATAACCCCAGTTCCAATGAAGTTGGGACGCTGTATAAAACTTAAAAAAAATACAGAATACAATGATTTGCAAATCCTTTTCAACCTATATTTAACTGAATAAACTGCAAAGACATGATATTTAATGTTCAAACTGATAAACTTTATTGTTATGCAAATATTCACTCATTTTTAATCAGAAGCCTGCAACAAAATACACTTACAATACACTTGTTTGGAACATTCCACAGGTGAACAGGTTAATTGGAAACAGGTGAGTGTCACGAATGGGTATGAAAGGAGCATCCCCGAAGGGCTCAGTCATTCACAAGCAAGAATGGGGCACTGTGTGAGCAAATAGTCACAACAGTCTAAGAACGTTTCTCAATGTACAATTGCAAGGAATTCAGGGATGTCATCGGTCCATAATATCATCAAAAGTTTCAGAGAATCTGGAGGAATCTCTGCACGTAAGCAGCAAGGCCGAAAACCAACATTGAATGCCCGTGACCTTCGATCCCTCACAAGGTACTGTATTAAAAACAGATATGAATGTCTAAAGGATATTACCACATGGGCTCAGGAACACTTCAGGAAACTTACTACATCTCCAAGTGCAAGTTAAAACTGTACCATGTAAAGTGAAAGCCATATATCAACAACACCCAGAAACACCGTCGGCTTTTCTGGGCCCGAGCTCACCTGAGATGGACTGACGCAAAGTGGAAAAGTGTGTTGTGATCTGTGGAGTCCATATTTCAAATTGTTTTTGGAAATCATGGATGTCGTGTCCTGCGGGCCAAAGAGGAAAAGGACCATCGGGATTGTTCTCAGCGCAGAGTTCAAAAGCCAGCATCTGTGATTTTTATGGTGGTGTGTTAGTGCCCATGGCATGGGTAACATATGCTGCCATCCAAGCAATATCTTTTTCAGGGACGTCCCTGCTTATTTCAGCAAGACAATGCCAAGCCACATTCTGCACGTGTTTTACAACAGCGTGGCTTCATAGTAAAAGAGTGCCGGTACTAGACTGGCCTGCCTGCAGACATGACCTGTCTCCCATTAAAAATGTGTAACGGATTGTGAAGCCGAAAAATACGACAACGGATCAATAGGACCCAGACTGCTGAGCTGTGATGTTGTACATTCAGCAAGAATGGGAAAGGATATCTCCTGCAAAGCTTCAACAATTAGTGTCCTCAGTTCCCAAAGGCATATTTATTGTTGTTAAAAGGAAAGGTGATGTAACACAGTCATAAACATGCCCCTGTCCCAGCTTTATTGGAACGTGTTGCAGACATCACATTGAAAATGAGTGAATATTTGCATAAAAACAAAGTTTATCAGTTTCAACATTAAATATCATGCCTTTGTAGTTTATTCAGTTCAATATAGGTTGAAAAGGATTTGCAAATCATTGTATTCTGTATTTTTTTTAAGTTTTACACAGCATCCCAACTTCATTGGAATTGGGGTTGTAACTCCACTCCCCAAAAATAAGTAATTATTGTGTATTTCTTTAGGTTTAAAGTTCTCAAGATAAACCATAACATAAATTGCATTACGAAATCATTAGAGATGTGAATTCCATGTATGCATTCCTCTGTATGTTGTATAGATCCAGTTGCCGTTCCCAGTAGAGCAGATTTCCAGCCTGAGCCGCAGTGCGTTCCAACAGCTCCTTCGGCGGCAGAGGCTCACTCCGGAGCAGCAGGAGTTTGTCCACGACGTGCGGCGCCGCAGTAAGAACAGAATGGCTGCTCAACGCTGCCGTAAGAAGAAGCTCGACGGAATACAGCAGCTGCAGGCCGACATCAGGACGCTGGTCAGTGGAGTCACCTTTACTTTCTTCCTATTTGTTAATTATTTCAATTTTATGTTTTGGGTCAGATTTCTCCTCTCAGAAATGGTCAAATTTTTCTCATGTAGCAGATTTACACTGAAAATTTTATATTCAAATGCACTGTTTCCCGGGTTTTGCGCTTTGCTGTAATTGGCTCCACTCCGGTCATAGACAGCAGTGGTAGCACTCATTCTGCACTATGTACACTGTAAACTCCACAGAGACAGAGGCAGAAACTGTCCCAACTCAGGAGTGAGAGAGACTAGAGTTTGTAGATAATATAAGTAAACACCTATAAGTAAACAAATACCAGACAAACCTGCTAGTTTAAATAAGTCTGTTAGCATAATTTGTTTTACAGTATACACTTAAACTGTATATTTAAATGGACATAGCTAATCTGCTAGCTGCTGTGTTCAATGTCCTCTCACGACCACAGGCATTGCCCTACAGAGCTCACATTCACATCACATATGCGTGATTGGGTCATAAATGGAATGCGATATTAATTTTAATCAAAATGAACACTATAGGGCCCCCTACCATAGGGGTGAAAAGCAAACATTATCAGATTCCTACAAAATTCGGGGAATAAATTGGGGGCATGACTGGGACAAAAAAATATTATGGGCATAGGTCAATTTTCACACTTGGCCACCAGGGGCGCAAAGACTCATCATCATCATTAAAAAATGTCTGACACTCACATACATTGGTCTAGACAGCTCAAATTCACATTACAGATGTGACATTAGGGCATTAATAGAATGCAATATTAATTGTAGTAAAAATGAACACTATAGTGCCCTGCATCATTGAGGTGACATGTAAACATTATCCAATTCCTATGAAATTTGGGGAATCAATTGGTGGCATCAGAAGAAACAAAAAATTACATTATACCCATGAGTCATTTTCCACGGCTGGCCACCAGGCCTGGACAATATGTTGTCGATGTCAAATATTATACTGTAATTATATTATTCAAAGCCTTCAATAAGTTATTACCAAGTAACATGCAAAAGTGTTTTGCTCTTAAAGAGAGAACTTACAATTTGAGAGGCTATGGAAAGGTTATTTTACCTCATGTTCGAACCACTCGCAAAAGTTTTTGTGTGACTGTATGTGGGGTGAAACTGTGGAATGCCAAAGTATTCATAAATTTAAGTTTTTATATAAAGACATGGTCTGCTCTGGTCTGTATATAGAGAAGCCAGTTTAAATATAAAGTCAAACTGCTCTTTCTCTGTATCAGTGTTTGTTCCACCTTATGCTTATTGTTTCCTTGCCATTGTTGGTATGTTTTTCTTTCAGTTGCAATTTAGAATTGCCTCATGGTACTCACAGTAATAATGTACATGTAAATTATTGTCAGTGACCTTTTGTTGCATTTGAATTGAATTTGAATGCGTCTATGTGTATGTATGCACATACGTATATATGTATATATAATGCGTGTGTCTGTGTATATGTATATATATGTATATATATCTATATATATCTATATATATATATATATATATATATATATATATATATATATATATATATATATATATATATATATATATATGTGTATTCTTTTTTTTTTTTTTTTCAACTGTATAGGAAGCGTAAACAAATGAAGACGGGGTGGGATTTAATAGGTTTTCTTCTTCCAACTCCTTTATATAACGATTCATTTGTGAAATGTGCTTTAAGTGTACACGATACAAGTGCTCAAAATAAATAATAAATCAATAATTACTGCACATGATAAAAGCCGTAATATGAAAGTAAATGCATTACTCAATTCAATTCATTTTATTTTTGTAACGCCCAAAATCACAACAACAGTTGTCTCGAAGGACCAGGCGAGGAGGAGGAGAACCGGGCGAGGAGGATGAGAGCCAGGCGAGGAGGAGAGGGAGGCGGGTGGAGGAGGGCCAGGCGGGGAGGAGGAGCGGGTCCAGTTGTCATCGGGGCATCTGAAAGAGTTACACTCCACAGGGGGAGTGGGACAGGGACAACATGTGAATAGCATTGCTTATTATAAGATAATTTAATTGAAACTAAACTTCTGAAAATATGTTTATAGGGCATTTTACAACCATTGTTTTAAACAATATTAAATACATGTAAATATAACAGATGAATGACAATTGTAAATCGCAGACTGTTGGTTCAAAGTGAGAATATTTATAAGCTTTTCTTGTTACTGGAACGTCACTCACCATTTTAACCCCTCTTGGATGTGTCTCATGTCTACAGAGAAGTGAGAGAGAGCACCTGTTGCAGGAGAGGAGCCAGCTGGAGCAGAGCCTGGAGGAGACCCGTCAGAACTTGTGCACGATGGACCAGACTTCCAGCCTGGATCCCCCCACCACTCAGCTCCCCCTCTCCCCAGAAACTCCTTCCCCTCCCTCCGTGTCCATGCCCATGCCTTCCCAGGTGAATGCGCCGATGGTGAGCTGCACCTACACACCAGCAGGGGCATCATCAGACTCGGACCACGGACCACGCTTGCAGAAGAAGGAGGTGTTTTCTGCGCCACAGAACTGTCCCATATCTGCGTCCATCTTCAACAGTTTGGACATGGACACGTTTTGATTGGACAGATAAATCACATGCAAAGATTATACTGTAAAGTTAAATTGGAGTACAACTTTAAATTTTATGATTTTTTTCTTTAAGGTCCTATTTTATGCAAACATGACTCTCACTGGCACTGTGCAAGTTTTTACGTGGAATCTTTCTATTGATACTTAAAAGTGACATCACACTGGGGCTGTTCTACATATATCTTCATAGTGGAATATTCAGCAGTTACCATGGAGATACAATGCACACATTGGCAAACACAGCTAAAAAGTTTAAACATTGTCTGAAAACTCAAGGCAACACATTTTCAGGAGCCTGTGATCAATACAAGTGTTCATGTTCATGTTCATTAATCTGACCTTTATTTTAACACAGATGGAGCAGTGCCTACAGTCAAGCGATCTCGAGACAAGCAGGTGACGCAAAGCTGATTTTTTTGCAGTATATATGTAATTTAATAAATTACATATTTACATTTACATGTTATAACGTGTAAGAATTCATATGTTTATAAATTACTGTGGAACATTCCAATACAATAATACATATCGACTATCAGAGCTTTCAACAGTCGTTTCCCCTCACCATTTAACCTCTCCAAGTTGTATTTGGAGTGATTCGTGTATGTCTGAGCAATCTTTAATCATTTCAAGACACCATTTTGTGATCAACTCCCATTTTCACCACTACTGGTGTACGTTCTTTGTTCTCCAATTTTATTTTTCTTAATCAGTGATGCATGTAGGATTCTGCAGCTCTACATAGGCATTTTAGTACAAATAAAAAATAAATCCTCTGCTCGCTAGTTATCTATAGGAGGGCTCGATTTAAAATATCGAAATTATAACAGAATAATCCATGGGTTCATATATTATAACTATAGAGCAGATACAAGCATAATAGGTCTTCTATAAAACACAAACTTGCATAATGTAAATTGTTTCAAATTTCCTTCTCAAGCTAACTAGGCTTTACGTTGTTAAAACTGGTTAAAACTGCTCTTTGTCAAAGAGCAATCTCCTGACTTATATCAGGCCTCAGTTAAATATGTCTTCCATATATTTATGCTTAAAGCCAGAGTAAATAACTTTTTAAAAAAAAAGGTTTATTGCACTGAAAAACCTGCATCCTTACTACGAGAGCTTTCATCTCCATAAACCTCACTTATTTGGCCTGGAGAAGAGCCTCCTACTTGTTCCCATGGAAATGATGTTCCTATGGCTATAATATTCCACAGTATAGCATGAATGTGTGTATTTCCATGGAGAATGTATGGTTTTAACTCTCTATTTCCATGGAATCATGCAGGTGTACCAAGTTAAAGGTGTCCAGAAATGGCCAATGATGATGCATAAAATAGGACCTATAGCCCTATTAATAATGTCAATGTAGCATTAAATTAACCACAGTATTCATACATATTTCCTGACATTACCTCTATCAATTGCATTAATTATCTCTCAGGGACACTCAATATTTAAGTTACTAACAATACAAGAAGTATCTTTGCACAATTGTTCACTGCCCTCTCTTTATCCATGCTGCTTCATTTGTCACTATGGAATTTTAATATGCAATATGCTGTATCATTTTCCAGCTTTGCCATTTCTGTAGTTTATGATGCAAAATGCCAGGGCTGGGTGGTGTCTGATGATAATCCTCACATATGAATTCAAAATATTTCCAGGTATTATTATTGCTTATAGCATTATTTGTATTGTAGCTTGCACATTTTCCACACAGTTAAATCAAATGTGTATTAATTATTGATTGCATTACGTTACAGGGAACAGTATGTGCCTTATACAGCATAGAGTCAAAAACAGTACTATAATGGTTGTTCTAACAGTGTTTCACATTCACCCTTTACCAGTGGCATTTTTTAGATCTGGCTGCATGGATTTGTTCAGTAATTTCATGTCAAATGAAGTTTAATAAAACAACTTTTGAGTAAATGTATTATGTGGTGTCCTTATACTGTTGAGTGCACTAGAGTTGATTGTCCAGTAGAGGGAGACATGATTTTAATAATTAAGACTCGTGTGTGTGTGGGTGTGGGTGTGTGTGTGTGTGTGTGTGTGGGTGGGGGTGTGTCTGTGTGTGCGTGCGCCAGTCACACATGCTCTGTGGAAACTTGCCACACCCAAATCATTATGTCATTTCTGGAGTTTAAATGGAAACCGTTACATCTGATGTGATTCTTTTTGATTCTTTCTGACCTGTGCAGGTTGGTTGAAACACAAATATTAACAATTGAAGTCTAGTTATTGGGTTATCTGATTATTGGTTGATTATATTGGCCATGTAAATGTACCTGATTATAATCAGTGGGTAATCATGGTTTTCAGTTTCATGTTATAGGTGCCATTTTGAGGACTTTGATCACTTTTGACCATTCAAAAGAGTAATTGGTTTTGAATTGCTAATTGCTATGGCAATAATTCAAAATGTTATATATTATTTATTATTGCAGCTGTGGTCATAGTAAAAGAAACTAGAAAATGATAAATACTCTATAGTAGTAGCAGAAGTAGTATTAGCAGTAATAGCATTACTATTATAAAGGCTTGACCCAATTAAGCCCATATCTGTGAGTAAACAAATTATATTTTTCCCCAATGCTTATTTTTCAAACACAGCAGCCATTCCACACACATTGTTTCTGTCGCATTGAATCTTAAAGTCAAAAGGATTAGATAAAGACTCTGACATACATGCACAAATCTCACAAAATGGCTGCCACATTCAAATCAGGCAGGCTCCACCTCCTGAGTGAAACCTGAACTATACTCTCTGGGCCTGTTGCAACCTTCACAAATTAGTCTTGTTTACCGTGATTCATAGTTTAGAACTCAGACCAGGGCAGGACAAAAAACTGGCTATCCTTTCTTCCATGTAAAAGGGACTGAGGAGGGAGGAAGCAGCTGTGCACCATGGGAAGGTCAGGGGTTGATAATCCGCGGCCTGATTCGGTCTAGATTAAAAAACCTGCTCCGAGTTGTGATTAAGAGAACGCAGGGTTAGCAGATTAAAGACGGCCAAACAAAATGAAAGCAGTTTTAACCCAATCTTGCAATTCATCATAATAACCAAAACCTTCAACTGTCATTACAACAGCAGATTACAATAAACTGCCCTTCAACTTTATATATTCTCTTTGACAAATATTTTGAAATTTCCAAAACAGTAAAATTGAGCAAGCAGGTTTTTCTGAAATTGTATTCCATATAGTCAAAGATATAAATTAAAGGGCCCATATTACACTATTGTTGTTCCCAATGTTCACATGGTGGAACAGAGCATGTGGAGATGTAAACAGAAAGGGTTACTCAAACATGTGTGAATGAAACAGAACACAACTCCAGGTATGTTTTTTTGATGAGGTAACAGCATCACAAGAGTCAATTTTGCGTAATAGAGGACCTTTAAAGGTGCTGTGTAACTTTTATTTTGGTAATCTCCATGGAGATGTTATTTCTTTCTCAAAAATATCAGTATGGCATTAAATTTATCTCTAATCTCCATAAAGACAAATAATAGGTAACACCACCATGCCAAGTTACAGGTCAGATCTGAGAAGAGGCTTCCGTTAGGATAGCATGTATTTCAGTTAGCATTTCTTGTCATATTTCTTGTTGGCACTAAAATAACCTGAATTTAATAAATGCAAAACAGATATTTAATGCCATACATATCTCCATGGAGACAACCAACAGAAACGTTACACAGTGCACCTTTAAAATTAAGGTTGATGTAATTTACTCTCTGTATTTGACCCATGTTGTTTGTCACTGACGCAATATGTGCAGTGGTCAGGGCCTGGGGACCCTCTGCCAAATCTTACACTAGGATCTTGGTCAAGAGTACCTAGCTAGCGGTTGTGCATTAGCTTACTCTGCAGGTTTAAGGTTGATCTTACTCACAGAGCAAAACCCACTCAGACAAAGCAGAATATGCAAACTCAAAAGTTATGGTACAAGAATCAAGCTTGTGCCCTTCTTACTGTCACTTGCCACTATACAACTAATAATGTCAAATGTTTAAATGATTATAATCTAACCCATCACTGCAAATGAGACTGGTAAAATCTAGTAGAAGTAGTAGAATTGTCTGGATCTAGCACGTTTCTTCCCAACAGTTTTGGGGATTAGAGAGGTAAGATAACATCCAAAGCAACTTCTGAAAGCAAGGATTAGCAAACAGTAGGTAAACAAGGATTAGAAACATCTGGAAGTTGCTGAGGAGATTATTGTCGAAGGCAGTCAGTGTCAAGTGTATGCTAATCAAATCAACAGTTTGAAAACAAGTAATTTATTAAATATGTATCTTGAAAATAGAGCTTTTTAAGGCTCTTAGTTGGTGATAAATGCTGTGTAGTTGCTTTAGAATTGACATGGTCGAGTGATAGACCCCTGCAGAACTCCATCGTGTACTGTTGTATTCTGATCAAAGGATAAATAAGATTAGAGACAACATATAGATGAGATTGTTTGTCCACTGATCCAAAGGTTAACGGTGAAATTCCAACTCCCACAGATGAATGCCGTTGTGTTCCTCGGCAAGACACTTACCCCACCTCGCCACCAGTGTCTGTGTAGACTGCTGTATGCTGCGTGTGAATGGGTGAGTGGTTCCTCTCCTTTGAGTTCTTTGATTGCCTTGAAGGTAGAAATGCACTATATAAAAGTGTGACCATTTACCACTACATAGAACTTTGGTAAAAAATCAGGTTTTGTAAAAGATATTTTGTGTCTACTTTTGTACATCATTCTGTTTACTATATACATACTTGTTTACAATGCATCTTTCCAATATATAAGTGTAACTTGTCTGGTACTGAGTCCACTTGTCTGGTATTGAGCCCATCACCCACTTGCCTCCAGTGAGATGTAATTGTTTTCCTTGGAATATTCCACAGTTTGACATTAAGCACATCTTTTTTGTCTCTATATTTGCTTGGTGGCATCACCTGCTTGTCTCCATGGAGACTAGTGTTGTTACGATACTAAAATTACTAAAATTTCAAGTTCTGTTTCAATAACAATACTGATTTTGATACCACGATGACAATAAAAAAACACCCTGTAATTTAGACAATAGAATTTTCAACATTAAATCATAGTACTTTCTTGTATATTCCCCTGTGGCCTTATATCTGTGTAATCTCTCAAGTATCCAGGTAGGTTCCATAGTGGTCCATGGGTGTATACTAGACTATGTGGTGTTATACTTGTTCTGATACAGCTCAATATCATTCTAAACTAACCAATATATCAGCAGAATATAAACTGCAACTGATACTACAACCAACTCCTTGTGTGTAAAACTCTGTACTAGCCTCACATACGGACTAGTAGGACTCCTAATCCTCCACAAAGACACTATACTTTACACAATGTAATGAATCCTAACATAAGGTCCACGCCCTCCTCTCTGTACAGTGTAAGTCCATAAGCCTGTAAGCTAACTCACAGTCTCTCCATCAGGTCTCCTTTAGGATCTGAGCTGAAAGAGAGAGGGGCTGTATCCCACTGACAGGATTATTCAAATAAAGGGGAGAATACAGTAATCCTGACAGAGTAGCACAGGGCGACCCCAGCTCACACCATGATTACATTCACACATAGGTCTAGCTCGTAGGCTATATATGGGTTAGCTTCACACTGCTAACACTAGCGGCCAGGTAACAGCCACAGATTGAGAGACATGTCTGCTTTTTCAGTTCCAATACTGATTTCAATACTATAGCTTTAGGTATCTGCCAATACCAGCTATCAACGATACAGAAATAAAATAAGATAAAACTCATTCTGTGTTGTGCAGCTGGTATTTGTCTCTCAAGTACCTACAGAACAGCTTTGTATAAATGAATACCCAAACATTATGCATTTCTGCCCCAACTACAACCAGTAAAAAGTCTTATATATGTCCAAACAAGACATGTAAGCTCATATATGTAAGCTGATATCCAATCTAGCATGCATATTATATAATTATATATATATATAATATATATATATATATATATATATATATATATATATATATATATATATACACACACACACTACATTCATAACTGGCAGTGTGGGCTCTGGTAAGGTTATAGCTTAGGAGAGGGAAGGTGGGACTAAATAAATTGGTATCAAAAGAGCAAATAGTATAAAGATACAAATGGCAAAACACAATGAAAGTTAACATTAGAAAACACACATTACACTAATAATCTAATTTAGCCTATGCATTATTCTAAATTTGTATTCTTTGAATTATGCAGGCCTGTATGTAAAACAGGTATCCTAGGTACAACAATATATCAATTTATTAAAGTGCATTTGTCATTAAAAAAAATGTTATAATATTTAAGAGTTTACCAAAAATCTTGCCTAGTTTTAATTTGTTTTATTTAAACTTGTACTTCCTGGTTGGACATGGGCAGCAGATATGACAAAGTAAATGGCAACACCTTCATTTTGTTGAATTAAGGTTTAAATTGAAATTTTTGGTGTTGATGACAGATACAAGTATATACTTTCAGAGCTTATCACTAGGCTTGTCATGATAATTACTATTTTTAATTACTATATTTATTGTGTGTACTTTTTCTTTACACTACTGGGAAATGTTTGGTTTGGTTTTTGGCTATAGGAAGAGTTAAATACTTAAGTGTTTCATTCTGCTGTTTATTTATTGCAGCTCATGATTTTTTAACAATATCGTAGATTTAGAATATTTTTTGTGGTTTAAATCTGCTCTTGGATTTTTTTTGTCAGTGGCATAAAATTGTTTCAGTATCATCATTTATCGCGTGTATTTACATAAGCAATATATCAAACTTCAAAATTTGTTATTGTGACAGGACTACTCATCACTACTTCTTTTATTTTTATACTTTTCTTTTCAACTCTTTCCACAAAATGCCACATAAACTATGCAAAACTATAAATATTAACCACAAGTACTATCCCGCCAAAGCAAGTCATAATTTGAAAAACATGAAAACCTGACATAGGCACTTTAATTAAGTTGATTTGGTATCATCAGTGGTAAATGGTCATATTTATATAGCACTTTTCTACCTTCAAAGCACTTAGCTTTACATCAAGGAACCATGCACACACACTCATGTACACAAATACAAGGGCAAGATGGGTTAAGAGTCTTAAGTAGAGATGACTGCTCTACCAACAATGTTGCATTTAAACCACACCATGTGTCAAAGGGTGTATTTCCACTTAACTGACTAAAACTCTGATCAATTTATATACCAAAATAGGATATCGACTGAACCGTTATCTTGGAACTGATATCTGATCTATTAAAAATTCCAATGTCTGATACCAGTATTGTATTGGTGCATCTCTTACTCAAAGCAGGACAATTGTGAATTCACCTAAAGACAGCAGCTCTTCCTTAAGGTCACAGTGTGAAAAACAATGAATCAGCCACTCAAGGGGAAACAACTACAAAGCTTCAGCTACAGAGAACTACAGCTGTTTTAATTACTGTAGACATTCACTATTGATGTGATTGGAGCTTACAAGAGCAGAGGACATGGATTTGCTGCTGGTGATTAGAGCAGGGTAATGGAGGATACAGCTGTGTTTATTCAGTCTTCACTCATTTTAATTATCTGTAACAGAAATACAATAGAAGCTCATTGAATCACTGGACAAGTTCATTCTTCTAATGCCAAACAATTAGAAGTCAGTATTTTTTAAAATAAAATTCTACTTCTTAGAATAGTTTTGTCCTTCGCATTACATGAACTTGTATATGATATTATGTCCAAACAGTTACTCTTAATTGAGTAAAGATCAGCTGAGTAATTTTGGACCACTGTTTTTTCTTAATACTATTTTGAAGCAGTATTGTTACCATATTAAAATTTCAAACTCAATTTCGATATTAAGGAATAGACTCAGTGCTCAATACCTATTCTGATACCACGATAATAAAAACACTCTACTTAGACAACACTTTATTTAGACAATATAATGTAATTTTCAATATTAAATCAAATTATTTTCTTTTATATTACCATGTGGCCTCCCAGTTGTCCAGGTGGGTTCTATAGTGGTCCACGGGTGTATACTAATCTATGCCATCTTATACTTGTTCTGATATAGCTCATGATCATTCTACAGTTATTCAGGAAAGGTTCATATCTGTCCTGTGAATGTGACTTCTTTTAGTATTGATACTTGCTTAACTGGGTATCTAATTTCGATACTAGTTTTATTACTGATTAGTATCTGATTTTCAATAATTTTGACAACCTTATTTTGAAAATAACAACTCTCACATATATTTTCTGGTTACTATACTCACTTCTGATAAGCAATTTTCTAGATTGACCTGAAGTGTTGCCGAAAATCTGTACTGAAAGCTCACATTCATTCATAGGAAAAGGTGGGTAAAGTATCTTGCCCAAGGAGACTACAACAATAGATCCATGTTTTAACCTGTCTATTCTCCTATATATAATTAAGTCAATCCGCTTTGTCATCAGTAAACATATAGCACTAGTATTGACAGATGTTGAGGCCTATCCTTGAAGGTGACACAGATTAAGAAGCACACATGGCTCAGTGTCACCTGTCACAGCTGCAGGTGAATACCTTTACAACAGCTTTATTTTTTAATCTCCCTGACAACAGATAGCTTGGATGCAATCTGTATTTGAACACCTTCACTCTGCTTTTAGAAGGTCATTTACATACCTGAATGTACGACATTTACATACCTGAATGTAAAAAGCAAGTGCCAAAATTTCCACGGATTCACAAATAGTTGAAAAGACAAGAAAAGATAGCAGTGAATAAAAAATAACCCAACTGAGCTGATA